>NW_027660596.1:315000-490000 GCF_963280865.1 Gymnoscopelus braueri | reverse complement strand
TAATATACTGTATGTGTTTGTCTCAATATTTTTTTATCGAGCTTTCTCATTTTATTTTGTAAATTTACAGCTATCTCCATGAACAGAAACCCCCCTTTCCCCATTCAAGCAAAGCAGTGTGTTTAGTTATGAACCCACCACTTACAAAATATTCAAATCTACAAGCAATATAATGGTGGATTATAAAGGACTTTATAAAGTCATGGCAAAAAAAAAAAAAAAAGTACAAACAGAAAAAACAGAGAGAGAGAGAGAGATAATCTATAAAAGCTGCTGGTATTATACAGATTTAATCATCTGCGGATAAAACCTGTGTTCTTGCATAATGCATAGTCAAGAAAAGGTCGGCAGGTATACGCTCAAATCTATCACGGAAACCCTTTAAGGAGAATCTAATTTTTCTCCAGTTTGAGGAAATGAAGTGTGTCTTTGATCCATTTGTTATGACATGGGGGTGAGGCGTGCTAGAAGTGAAGAAAAGCTACCAACCCAGCTGTATTTCTGTATTGAGTGAGCTTTAAAACCCCAAATAAAGCAGTTAAGCAGCTGTGGATAAAAAGAGTGAACCAAAGACCTTCCCATAAGTGTTGAAGATACTCGCCTATAAAGCTGAGAGTTGAGGACATGACCTAAACATACGGCAAAACTCAGAGGGAGATCTAATGGAAGAGTTGAGTCACTTGTACTGGGAAATATTTGTTTTAAGTCTCGCTTTGGTATAATGAATACGATGTAAGATCTTAAACTGTTTTTAACAGTGCCTTGCACGGATGGAATATGAGTGAATTTGATCTGAAGCGGCCTCCCACATATCTCAATCTGTGTTCCCAGGTCATGTTCACCAAACAGTTTTGAGACAGCCAAGTGATGCAGATTTACAATTATACTATATTTGTGATTTAAACTCTGCATCCAATTTTGGCTTGATATTGCTAGGGAAATATATGTTGAACATGAGTGGCAGTCCGTGGTGAAATAAAGGCTATCAAAAATAATAATAATCCTACATATCATTTTAGGAATGTCAGTCAGTCAGTCTGTCTGCCTTGCTTGGTTCTCCTCAGTAGCTTAAGCAATTGCTCTTCACTTGCACATGGCCATTGATCATTAGCATATGCACAGCGCGTGAGGAAGCCCCTTTTTCTCTTTGCCCACAATTTAACATGTTTATTTGCATTTTGCTGTAAACAACGGACATTCTGAGATTGCCTCGGCCGATGGGACTGTCGTCATGGTTACAGCCCCCCAACCTTTGGGATCTATGTGTGTGTGTGTGTGTGTGTGTGTGTGTGTGTGTGTGTGTGTGTGTGTGTGTGTGTGTTCGTGACGGGGGACGGCTCTGTGTGTGTGTGTGTGTGTGTGTGTGTGTGTGTGTGTGTGTGTGTGTGTGTGTGTGTGTGTGTGTGTGCGTGTGCGTGGGTGTGTGTGTGTGTGTTCGTGACGGGGGGCGATCAACTAATTTGAGACCTGCGTTCTGAATCAACTTCACCTGGAGGCTTTTTCTGCCTTTATTGATAGGATAGTGGGGTTGACAGGTAATGGGGGAGGAGATGGGGGGTGACACACAGCAAAGGTCGTCAGGATCGGGAGTCGAACTCGTGACATGCTGTCAAGCTGGATTATGTGGTATGCGCCTGGACCGCTAGGATATATTTTTAGGGAGACCTGTAAAGACACCGTTACAGTCATTAAGTAAGGTTGCATCGACAGGTTTTCCCAAATCCTGCTGAGGCGTAGCCTTAGGGTCGTTTAATCCTTGATATTCTTAAGGTAATAGTACGCTGTCTTTGTAATTGCCTTAATGTGGTTGTTGGAATTCAGGTCTGACTCCATATAACAAGGTTTCTAGCTTGCGTTTTGGTTTTTAACGTTACAGATTGGAGCTGAGCGCTGCATTTTAATCGTTCTTCCTTGGCTCTCAAAAACAATTACTTGAGATTTGTCTTTTGTTTACCTGAAGATAATTCAATTCAATTCACAGAGAGAGAAAGAGGAGAGGAGATACTGTAAGAGGGATTCAGAGATCCAGGATTCTTTATTGTTACAGCCCATTAGCCATTATACATAAAATCATATTGGCAATATTGTTTCAAAACATTCATGCCTATGAAACACAATTGATTTGAGAGAGAGAGAGAGATGAGAGAGAGAGAGAGAGAGAGAGAGAGAGAGAGAGAGAGAGAGAGAGAGAGCAGAGACAAGGGCTGAGGACTGAGAGAGGAGAGGGAGAGGGGAAAACGAGAGGAAAGCACATAGGGAGGTGTCTCTGACAGAGTGTGTAATAGCCTGTGTGTTCTGAATCACTGATCTCACCTCCATCTCTGCTCACCCCCCCCCCCCCCTTCATCATTCTCATACTCTTCCTCTTTCATCAGACCTGTTTCCCCTCTTCCTCGCCCCAGCTGCTTTTTGGTCTCAATCCGTCTCTTCCGTTTGTATCCGCTCCGCTTAGCGTTTTCCCTGCTTCACCTGCCTTTATGTTCTGAGTTTATACTTAAAGGACGACTTCACCCCATTTTCAACCTAACTTTATATAATTGGTCCTCACTAATGCTCGTTATAATATGGTACAATTTTTGTCTATTCACTCTGTGTCTCAGGGGAGGGCTGTGGACAGTTCAAAAACCTGTGTAGGCCTACCAGTGACATCAGCGTTTTGGGAATCCAAGCTAATAGAAACTGCAAGCTTTCTATTCCTTGAAAGTTAGCATGCTATAATGGAAGCCACTGTTCTCGTGTTAATACAAATCTAGTAGGCGGGTTCCTGAAGTGTCCACAGCCCTCCTATGAGACAAACATTTTTACCATTTTATCATGAGCATTAGTGAGGACCAATTATATGAAGATAGGTTGAAAATGGTTGAAGTCATCCTTTAATGGGACAAGTTGTGACCAGCTCTCTTCTCTGCTCCACGTGTCACAGGTGTCATACAGAGGCGTCATTTGGGGTTCCATGGGGATAACAATTGCCACCTTGCCGCTTTTTAACCTCAACATTCAGGTATTGTATTCACATTTCCTCCACTTTTTTTGGTTGCAGATCAATCAGATTTTTAGATTGACACTTATAGGATAAACTAGAGAGGTGGTGAGATCTGCCCTGGAAAGGAGAAGCATGTAGCCACAGCAAGACAGAATACATGCGTGTGAATGAGAGGAACCCAAGTGGAACAGTGAGGCTACAGAGAGAAGACATAAAGAAGGTGGAGGATTTTTAAGTACTTAGGGTCAACTTTCCAGAGCAATGGAGAGTGTGGAAAATATATAGGCAAAGAAACGAGTGCAAGCAGGTTGGAACGGGTGGAGAAAGGTGTCAGGTGTGATATGTGATAGGAAAGTATCAGCAAGACAATTGGACATGTACAGAGGAGGGATAGTGAGTTATATTGGTAGAAGGATGCTGAGGTTGGAGTTGCCAGGCAGAAGGCCGTAGAGGAAGACCGAAAAGAATAGATTTATGGATGTAGTGAAAGTGGACATGAAGTTAGATAGGTGTGAGAGAAGAGGAGGCAGAGGACAGGGTGAGATGATTCCCTGTGGCGACCCTGAAGGGAACAGCCGAAAGGAAGAGAAGAAGACACTTACAATTTACAATTTAGGCATTTAGCAGACACTCTTAATCCAGAGCGATTTACAGTAAGCAAGTACAACACAAGGTAAATACTGTACATCAAATGCATAGAAATAGTAATCTAAGATCATAAGTAAACCAATAACCTATCATCAGTCTAACAGTATTATATCAGAAGAAGAAAAACAAAAACATATTAATCTCTTTATATTCTCTTTCTGCAACCATACATTCAGGAATGACTTTAAAACTTTGCAATTTCTTTTAAATCGGGCTAAAGTGGTCACCTTTTCCCACCCTCTAGATTTGTTTATGAAATGACGCCTCTGGTGTCATAGCATGGCGTCCGCAGTCCCAACAAACACGCTATATGGAACCAGCTACAGTATATACACACGAGCGCCTGCTTGCTAGCTCATCAATCAGCACCACCGCACGCTTCTTTCCATCCCGTTTTCCTCTGCTCCGCTCACTTTTCCATCCAATCGCGTCCCCCGTTGACCATTTTTGCCGATGCACTCACACGGTCGTATCATAGCTTTCAGCTTCATTCCTCCACGGTGTGTGCGTGTGTGTGTGTGTGTGTGTGTGTGTGTGTGTGCTTCGGGGCGGATCGAGGGCCCCTCCGGCACCCCATCCCATCCTATAGCACTACCTGCAGGCATGTCTTGCATTGCAGATGAGCTGCGAAATCCAATTTGTTTGCGCGGAGATGACTTCAATTCCTTTGCCACAGAACATTAGGGCCGTAAATTAATATCCCGAGCTCAGCGGCTCGCGGGTCTGTCTCCAGACAGGAGACATAGGCATGCTGGGATAATGGCAGAATCATGGGGAGAATTATTTTTTCGGTCTCCGGAAAACTATGTCTCTCCTCTCCTCTCCTCTCCTCTCCTCCAGTGGTGGAAAAAGTAATTTTTACCTGTGTAAAAGTATCAATACTACTATATAGAAATACTCTGTTACAAGTAAAAGTCCAGAATTCAAAATATACCTGAGTAAAAGTACAAAAGTATTGGTATCAAAATGTACCTAAAGTACCAAAAGCAGAAAGTACATATGCAGAATGTCCCGTTTCAAGTTTTGAAATGTATAAAAAAATCTTTTGAAAATAGCAGATCTACAAGCTTGCAACGCGACCCATTGTGAGCTTGTAGATCGGCTTGTAGATAGGCTTTTATATTAATTGAAGTGGGTAATGTGTGTTTTGTAATAATAATCAAAATCTACAGGGTAACTAGTAACTAAAGTTTTCAAATAATTGTAGTGGAGTAACAGTACAATATTTGCCTCTCAGATGTAATGGAGTACAAGTAAAAGTACTGAAAATTGGAACTACTCCAGTAAAGTAAAATTAAGTACAGTTCTTGAGTACAATTACCTAGTTACTTTCCACCACTCCTCTCCTCTCCTCTCCTCTCCTCTCCTCTCCTCTCCTCTCCTGTCACCTTCACAGTTCCTCTCCCAAATGAGTTTGGAGGAAGGTGCGGGTTTCTCCCACGCCGCCACGCCGCTCCCTCACTCACCTAATGAACAGACATGTAGAAGGGTTAAGAGGAGAATACAAATGAGAGACGCCCGCTTTTTAATCATTTATCTTCATTTATGATCATCGCTTAATCATTCACCTTCAGCATGTCGCAAATCCCCATGCATTGTTTAATTAAACGTCAGAGATTTGAAATAGCATCAGGAGAAAAACACTGGCAGTTCACAACACAAATCTCTGCAAGAAGGCATGGCCTACAGCAAGTTTTCCAAACATGTTTTTATGGTTTGCAATGAAATATAACATTTTTTTTCCCTTTCCTACATTATTTATTTCTTTATTTAAATTTTTTCTTGATCAAAAGATTTTCAGGAAAGATGATGATTTCCAACAATTTTCAGCTACTTAAAAAAATATATAGGGCTTAATTGATTAATTCATAATGCTGTTTGGTAAGTTTCAGTCCGGTGGACACTTTTAGGTCTTGAGCTGAATAACCTTGGGAACCATGATGCAGTGCACTGACCTTGGCGCCGTTACCGCCATATTACTGTGCCATCATCAACGTGTATTCACGTATTCACTTCATGTCTCTCTGGGGCATGCGATGACAATGTGTCTGGTGTTGTATACTGTAGTAATAATGTGCTGTCTCCGCCACATGAATTCCACCCCCCTCCCCCCGCAGCATCTAGCTACTGTATCTAGGCGGCTTGGGCTGAAACTTTGGCCAAATATGGATATCAATGATGTCACAATACTGACATTATGTTATGACTGACCTCATGGACTGGCATCCACTATAAATGGTGGCGCACGTAATAGAACTCCTTCCTTTTACAGAGGAAGACACTAATAGTTATTATTATTATTACACAGCAGCAACACACTTTATTCAGTGTGTTGCTGGTGTGTCAAATGTTGCACTGGACAGTGGATGTGAGTGAAGCACCAAATGGTAAATGCTATCCGGCTGCAGTGACAGTGGGGTACGAGGTGTACTCATTTGGAGGGTGTTACCCCAAATCTGAACCTCAAAAGGATCACATCAACGTGTACGTCTTCAACACAGTGTCTCTGAGATGGAGGAGGTTTCCCCCAGTGACAACTAGAAGAGGTAAATGTCCCCCTGAAATCCCTTGCATGCACCAGAACCACACTGCTGTGTTGATAGAAGATATCATCTATATCTGGGGAGGAACCAATATGAATGATGTGGTATGCAACAAGACCAGGAGACCTGGTTCTGCCAGACCCAGAATAAATTCCTAGTACTTTTTAAGGACTTCGTATGACGGACTTCGTATTACGTGTCAGCCTGTGTCCCTTTTATGCCCATGTATGGAGAAGAAAGGGTCCCTTTTATACAGCCGGTCTTTTTCGCCCATGTATGGACGAAAGGGGGCAGAGCCTCATGTAGGCCGACCGTCTGGGTCTGGCAATAACATGCTTTATGCAATTGATGTCAACACCCACAGATGGTTCAAGGCCAACATTTCTGGTACTGCTCCAGAAGAGAGGGGGGGGCCACTCAGCTTGTGTCGTGGGGAAGGTCATGTATATCCATGGTGGATTTAAACTGAGTGAATACTTTAATGACATGTACAAGTTGGACACCACCACAATGGTCTGGTCTTTAATTAATTGACACCAGAGGGTCTGCACCATCTGTTTCAGAATGGCACTCTGCCACCATCATCGGGACAAAGATGCTTGTGTTTGGGGGCAGAGGGAATAACATCTGCTATAACATCATCAGAGTGTTTGACACCGAGACCAACCGCTGGCTGAGGACAACTTCTGCACAGCTTTGTCCAGAAGGACGCTGGAGTCATTCAGCCTTTGCCTACAATGGAGAGCTGTACATATTTGGTGGTATTGGCCACGGCTATAAACTGATCCAGGACTTGTGCAAATTAAACCCAGAAACCTTCTCCTGGAGTGAGGTTGAGCCCAAGGGGAAAGGTCCATTTGAGATGTATCATGACTTCTGTTGCAAGGTGGGAGATCGTATTATCGTCTTTGGAGACGATTTCAATGACCGTGGTCGTGGATATATCCTAGACGTAAGTCCTAGTCTGAAGACGTTATGCAAGCTAGCAGTTATTCAGTATGGTTTGGAGAAGTCTGAACTCCCACACAACATCAGGTGGGAACTGGCAGCCATGACTGATGGAACTCGAAGACAAAGAAGAAACAAATATAAAAATCACACCCAGTGTGAAGTGGGCGGTGTGGTCATCACAGTGGTCATCATAGTGATGGAAGCTCACTTCCCAAATTTTTTTTTGGAAGTGCATAATCCTATTTATAGGTTATAAATGTCATCATGTGTCTCGCTAGCCAATCACAGTGCTGAATAGAGTCAGCCAATAGAGTCAGCCAATCACAGTACAGCTAGGGGTGTACTAATGAGCCAATCACAGTACAGCTAATGAGGTGTCCCAACCCCACTTATAGGGGCGGCTACACCGCCCAAAAACTAGAAAGGTGGGAAGCGCTCAGTGGAGCTCATATCTCCACCAGGAAGTGTGACCAGTCAGTCATCTCCATATTTGGGTAACGTTTCAGCCCAATCCCAAGTCTCTTGACTTATATATTCAATAACATTAAATTTTTTTACAACTTACATTTTACACTGAGATTTATGTAATATTTACATGCCGATTTAAGCTCTGACATGTAAGCAAAATGTAGCCTGGTATTACCAAATTGCCACTGTGGCTTAAACACATTTTAGACGAGAAAAAAAAAAACGACCTAGTTTTTTTTTGCTCCGCTGAAAAATCTTCCGAGATGGCTGAAATATGAGGTCACATTAACCCTTTTGCGTTTCTTTATTTTTTTCTTTTAACACAGAATCAAATTTATGGTCATGATTCACCAGGAGCCTGGATGGCTTGGTTCCAGACTTAAAATAATTAATTTAGATATTTTCGGAAATCTCTATGTGATGTCTTATTTCACTTTGACTATATTGTCTTTGTTTGGTACAATTGAACAAACATTTACAATTCAAACAAAGTATTTCTCTTTATTGATATTCATTCATTTAAATTGTGCTTTCTTAACATCTGGGAGCAATATTCAAAACAAAACTAAAAAATGTTTTGTGCCCAGGGGAGCATTTGTGTTATTCCAAATATTCCACATTTTATTGGACGAGTTTTTGAAAATAAGCTCACAACGCGCCACGATGCCACACATTGTGAGCTGGCAGATCATCTATTTTCAAATAGCTGATGCTGCACACTGCTCATGTGGCCTGTATAGTCGCTTCCTTTGTGCTTGTTTTCATAGACCTGCATGGTTGCTTATTTATCTCACAAAATCTGGCAACAATGTGTGTAGCTCGTTTTCAGTAACGCGACGTCCCGCTGCCTCCTGCATCATGTGCAATTTAGAAACAGGTGGTACGCAGGACCATTGAGTGATTTCCAACGAGCGCTTCCAACGAGCGCTTCCAAACTCCAACACACACGTGATCACCTGCACGGAATGTATTGACAGAAAGTAGCTCAGGATGTCAATGGTGCTGCAAGTAAAATTCCGGAATTCAAAATATACTTGAGTAAAAGTACAAAAGTATTGGTATCAAAATGTACTTAAAGTACCAAAAGTAAAAGCACTACATTTTTTGAAAATAGCAGATCTACAAACTCACAACGTGTTGCGATGTGACACGTTGTGAGCTTGTAGATCTGCTATTTTCAAATAGCCTAGGTATAAAATAGGGCTAAATGCATGTTTTGTAATTTATATGTGCAAAGTACTAACTAAAGTTTTCAAATAAGTGTAGTGGAGTAAAAGTACAATATTAACCTCTGAGATGTAGAGGAGTAGAAGTAAAACAATAAGACAATTGGAAATACTCCAGTTAAGTAAATGTACCTCAAAATTGTACTTAAGTACAGTACTTGAGTAAATGTACCTAGTTACTTTACACCACTGCCAAATATAAAAAAAACAGGATCTAGAGTAAAACAAAGATATACACCTATAGGGCCCAGGTGGAGCTCTTTTATAGCCTGATGTGATGTGCATGTCTAAAAATGCCACAAGAAATTGAGGACAAAATAAATCAATATGTGTAGAGAAGAGAAACATGTTCACTATTATCATTTTTATTTGTTTGATTAAATGGAAGGCATGAATGACATTTTCAAGGTCTGCAAATTATGACAAAAATATGTACTCGATCTTAGCGATGTGTCTGAGCTGGAAGAAACATGATTTTATATAGCCCCTACGGAACCTCTCCCTCCGCTATTAGCTCGGAGCTACTTAGCGGAGGGAGAGGTTCCGTAGGGGCTAGATTTTATACAACCCTTGACCATTGAAGGACAAGTCATATATCTGCTTATGTAGGCCTATTATAACTGCTCCTAGTAAACCACACTCCAACTGATGTTCACGAGGGCTTTTTATTTTCACCCAATGTAGACAACGTGAAAAACTGTAAATGAAATGACATAAAACAAATACAATTTTTTAACCACAATGAATTATAAACATGAATTATGAATGTCCTTGTTGACAGCCATGCTGTCTTATTTTTAAATGTCCATGAAATGTCCACATAACAAATGAAATGTCCATTTTTAGTTGCATAAACACACAACAAAACAACAATGATGACGATGACTGAACAGACCAACAAAATAAACAGTGACATACCGTGATGGAGCTGTTTTTCCTTATCAGCCACACAAAGTACCAGACACTTTCATAAAGAGGCGACAAAGAAAAACCAGACTCAGAACACAGGCAGCCATTGGGTATAGTGAAATATCTTGTATTTAGACAGAGAGAGAATGGAAGGTTACAGTGTCACAGGTATGGTAGGCAATGCATCATCGGTCGTCGTCTCTCTGTCGTTTAACAGAGAAAGCACTGGACTTTAACAGCGTCTGTTAACATAAACATATGACATCATGGAAGACAGATCATGCGTCCAGCCGTCGGAGGTGTAATCCTGCCATTGGTGGAGAGTGATGATGCTAGTTGTCGTCAGATGAAGATGATGAAGATGAGGATGGTAGATGATGAAGATGATGATGATGGTGTGACAGTTTATCTTTGGACAAACAGCGTCCACATGTCTGGGTCAACACGTTGACTTCGGCTCTGACCGGTCACTGGTCAGTGGTGATTTCGTGACACTGAAGGAAGGGTTAGCGTAGAAAAGAACACTGAAAGGAAGTGTTCTCAAAACAACAGATAGCCACAGAAAGCCTGTAGCTAGTAGCTGCTAGCTGGTGTCACATGATATCTGCTACAGCAGGCCACAATGCAGAGAACAGCAGAAGGCACTATATCACCATACTCCATGCACATACAATACAGTATATTACCCAAAATAAACAATATTCACTTTTCATATTTTCAGAAAAAATAATATCAAGTACCACAAAATTCAACCACTCTCTGGAACAGCTACACCTATCTACATAATGTCTACTGTAGATCATTGGTTCTCAAAGTGGGGTCTGGGGAGCCCGAGGGGTCCTGGCGGGGGGTTCCAGGGGGTCCCCAGCAAAATGTGTTAATAAAGCGTCACAATCATTGTAACCCGTTTATCCATATTTTATATGTTGGCTATTAAAAAAATAGCAGATCTACAAGCTCATAGTGCCGCGCTACGGGCTTGTAGATCTGCTATTTTTGAAAAATCTTGAAAATGTGTGCAAATATTTCAATCTATTTTTAAAAAGGCGAACATTTTTAACTCAAATCTTTGCTTCTGGGGGTCCACGGCCACATGCATATCAATTTGGGGGTCCTTGACAGTTTGAGAACCACTGCGGTAAATAACAAGTCTACTCTGCTCAATCTCTGCATTATCATTTTCTTCTGTAAGCACAATTCTACCTATGGCTGTAATTATTACACAATGTACACTACTAACAACATAACTTGTAAAAATGCTATATTCATGTAAAATATAAGATAAAATATAGCTGCAAGCAGCAATAAGCGGGGCCAGGGAATGCAGAAAGAAAACAGAAAGAAGCAATGATAAGTAATATGCACAATAAGCCATAGAAACATAGAAGAATGAACTTGAGAGAATGAAGACCATGCAATTAACAAATGAGCATTTTAAACCCTCACTAACCCTAACCTCAGTAAAACAACGCCTAAGCCTATCCTCAAGAAACACTATGTGTAAACACAAGAATGTCAAATCATAATCACCTCAATAGATTGTCGCGGACAGGGGTCGGACCAGCGATCTACGGACTCTGAGGTTGCCTCTCTTCTCATTGAGCTAGATATATGGCCTCCCTGGTAGTGTCTGTTGATAATTATAAGTATTTCCGTCCATTATTTGGATTGATTGGACATCTCAACCTATTGCCATCTAACAGGAATCGAACCCTCAACCTTCGGATTGACAGGCTGCAACACTACTTATAGTGCTATAGCTTTGTCCAGGCTGAGGTTGTCTGTTGAAGATAAAAGTGAACCAGTGAAAGCAGCCGATCTACAAGCTCATAAACACGTTGCTATCTGAAAAGTTTTGAGATTGTAGATCGTCTATTTTCAGAATGAAGTATGTCATACATTGCAAAAACATACCTTCTCAGATAAGCATTTCATGTTATCTTTATCAATTGCATATGTATTCATTAATACAGTCTTGTTGTTTGCAATGCACTTTAAATGAAGTCTCCACCAAGTGAGGCTTGAACCGGCAACCTTGATGTTGTGAAACATTCACTTAAGCGGGAAGCCATTGGACCAACAGACCTGATCCAGTGAAAACGGAGATCAAACAGATGATACCATTTTACGCAAATAACTAAAAAATGCTGGGTTTAAGTTTTTTTCAAACTGCTCAAAATTGCGGACAATGTAAGGGCGGAGAGAGAGACATGGAAACGGAATAGATTGAAGAGAGAGAGACATGGAAACATAATAGATTGAAGAGAGAGAAAGATGGAAGCAGAATGGATTGATTGGACGTCTCAACCTATTGCCATTAACAGGAATCGAACTCTCAACCTTCGGAATGAAAGGCTGCAACACTAACTATAGTGCTATAGCTTTGTCTAGGCTGAGGTTGTCTGTTGAAGATAACATTTAACCAGTGAAAGCAGCCGATCTACAAGCTCAGAAACACGTTGCTATCTGAAAAGTTTTGAGATTGTAGATCGGCTATTTTCAGAATGAAGTATGTCATACATTGAAAAGACATACTCTCAAATAAGCATTTCAGGTTATCTTTAACAATTGCACTTGCATTAATTGACACAATCATGTTGTGTGCAATGCAACTTAAATTAAGTCTGCATCAAGTGAGGCTTGAACTGGCAACCTTGAGGTTCTAAGGCACACACTTAAGCGAAAAGCCACTGGACCAACAGACCTGTCTGGGTGAATGAGAGAGTGAGGAGTGAGGAGTGAGGAGTGAGGAGTGAGGAGTGAGGAGTGAGGAGTGAGGAGTGAGGAGTGAGGAGTGAGGAGTGATTATGGATTGAGAGGGAATGACAGCAGGTGAGGTGGGTAGATCCAATCCATGGGAATAGGCCAGGTGGACTGTTGCTGTTGCTCACTTTCGACAAGAACATAATTATGTCAGAAAATTGACAAACAAATATTGTTAAGCATTTCATGTTATTTTTAACAATTGCACATGTATTCACTGATACAGTCATGTTGTGTGCAATGCAACTTTAATGAAGCCTGCATCAAGTGAGGCTTGAACTGGCAACCTTGGTGTTGTGAGGCATTCGTTTAAGGGAGAAGGCATTGGACCAACAGACAGAAACTGTGAAAAAAGAGATCACACAGATGATACAGTTTCACGCAAATAGCTGGAAAATCCTGGGTTTAAGTGTTTTTCAAACTGCTCCAAATTGCGGACAATCTAAGGGCGGAGCTTACTGGTCAACGTGATAGATGTGTTCCTCATGAGTCAAGGCACATGTGTAAGCAGGTTTAATGGCTGTCAGCCAAACGAGGCATGACTTTTGCCTGTTTAAAGTTTGCATTTTCAAAAAATCGCTATAGCGCCCCCCTTTGACCAATTGGAGTAAGATTGGTTTCAGTGATATTTGGAATGACCCTCAACATTACCGCAAAGTTTCAAAGAAATGTGAGTCTGCATGTATGTGTTAGGGGCAGATGAATAATTGTCATAAAACTGCAATATTCATTGGCTCATTAAAGCTTAATTTTTTCACTTATGGAAAATCTTTTGCACATGTTTGTCGGCATAGGTCCAAAGTTCATGTGTAAAACGTTTCGTGCAGATTACTCAAAAATCCCAGGAGGAGATAGGTTTTAACTGTTTTTCATATAATTCAAAATGGTGGGAGATCTAAAGGTCAAAGGTCAAAAGTCAGAGTGTGAAAGTTGTTGATCATGAGTAGACGCATATGTATATTGAAGTTTCATGGCTGTAGGTCAAACAGGGCATGAGTTGTACCTGTTCAAAGTTGGCATTTTGCTATAGCGCCACCTTTTGACGAAAGATTGTGAGAATTATTTCTTGATAGTTTTTCATGACCATCTACCATATGGCCAAGTTTCGTACAAAGCGTATGCACGGTTCAGCCAGAACTGCGAAAAGTGGCAGAAGAAAAAAGAGGGGAACATTAAGACAGGTCCAGAGCTGAGCTCTGGCCCCGTAATAATATAGCTGCAAGCAGCAATACGCGGTTTCGAGGGAGAGGGAGAGGGTGAGAGGGTGAGAGGTGGAGAGAGAGAGAGAGAGAGAGAGAGAGAGAGAGAGAGAGAGAGAGAGAGAGAGAGAGAGAGAGAGAGAGAGAGAGAGAGAGAGAGAGAGAGAGAGAGAGAGAGAGAGAGAGAGAGAGAGAGAGAGAGAGAGAGAGAGAGAGACAGACAGAGAGAGACTAATGAGGAGTGAGTGAGGGCAGGTGTGATTATGGATTGAGAGGGAGTGACAGCAGGTGAGGTGGTAGGGGAGTGTCGCACACTAGGATGGCTCTTCTACAAGAACATATGTCAGAAAATTGACAAACAAATACTGTAAAAATGCC
This sequence comes from Gymnoscopelus braueri, assembly GCF_963280865.1. Taxonomy (NCBI): domain Eukaryota; kingdom Metazoa; phylum Chordata; class Actinopteri; order Myctophiformes; family Myctophidae; genus Gymnoscopelus; species Gymnoscopelus braueri. The sequence goes on along the minus strand of NW_027660596.1, from coordinate 475,932 downwards.
ATTTCATCTTGTCTTTAAAAAGTGAACATGCATTAATTAACAAAGTCATGATTTTTGTTCAGTAAATTATATTTGGACTGGTTAAATTGGGGTTTGAACCAAGTTTGAACCAAAGTGACAAGTAACTAAAGCTGTCATATTATGCTGTAATTGTAGTAGAGTAGAAGTAACAAAAATGAAAAGTAAAAGTACCTCAGAATTGTACTGTGCATTGTAATCACTTGTATTGGTACTTGAGTAAATGTAAATAGTTACTTTTCAGCACCATTGAGGAGCCAATGACTGACAGGCTAGGTCTCACCAGGTGCACTGATTGCTAGAGTGCATAGGGACATGGGTTGATATTAATGGTCTTAACTCAAAATGTATATATCACACAGCTTAGATTTTTTTTAAATTGGAGAGTGATGTAAAGAAAAATCTGTAGTGTAAAAGTTGCACGTTCATAAAATGTCAATCTATATTGTTTCTTGTGTCTGGGTAGCTCAGTTGGAAGAGCTCTTAACTCTGAACCACAAGGTCATGGGATCGAATCCTGGCAAAAGCAACACAGCATATGAGTAATGTAGTTCCCTGCTGTATAGAGTATTGTTACAGGTATAGACTCATGTGTTTGTTAATGTTGCTACCCTTTAAATGGCCATGGCCAATAACGTGGCATCAGGCGCTTAAAGTTAAATATTTGAAAAACTACACATTATTTCAAAGAAAAAGCCACCAGGCCACTAATGAGTTGTGAGTGAAGACAGGTGTGATTGGTGATGAGTGAGAGCAGGTGAGAGGGGTGGATCCAATCCATGGGAATAGGGGGAAGGTTGCTGACTAGATGACTCTTTTCTACACCCACCCTCACTAACCTTAACCTCAGTAAAACTGTAAAACTAAGAATTCCAAATGATGATCACCTCAACACATTTTTGGGGACAGGGATCGAACCAGCAACCTATGGATTCACAGGCTGCCTCTCTTCTCATTGAGCTAGAGATATAGCCTCCCTGATGGTGTCTATTGATATCTATAGGTTTTTCCGTCCGTTATGAACCAAGCCTCTGTTTTGCTAACTACTCTAGATCACTGGTTCACAAAACATTTACCAATATAGTTTTGTTTTGTCTCCTCGGAATGGAAACTAGTGAAAATAGTCGATCTACAAGCTCACAACGCGTTGCTATCTGAAAAGTTGTGAGATTGTAGATCAGGTATTTTCACAAGAAAGTATGTCATACATAAAAAACAACTACTCTCAAAAAAGCATTTCATATTATTTTTTAAAAATTGCACATGTCTGAATTAACAGGGTCATGTTTTGTACAATGCAATTTAAATGTAAACTGTAATGAGTGGGGTTTGAACCGGGGACTTTCAGAAGATGAGGCTAGCACTTATTGATCAAGCTATTCAATCCACAGCCTTGGTCAATGAAAAAGGAGAATCCAACAAAACAAAACAAAAGGGGGAATGAAGTACATCATACATTGAAAATAACTACTCTCAAATAAGCGTTTTATTTAACAATTGCACGTTTATTCATTGATACAGTCATGTTGTGTGCAATGCAATTGAGATGAAGTCTCCATGAGGTGAGATTTGAACCGGCGACCCTGTGGTTTCAAGGCAGATGATTAAGCGACCAAGCCATTGGACCAATAGACCTGAACTGGTGAAAAAGGAGTTCACACAGATGACACCGTTTCACGCAAATTGCTCAGAAATCCTGGGTTTAAATGTTTTTCAAACTGCTAAAAATTGCAGACAATCTAAGGGCGGAGCTTACTGGTCAAAGTGATAGATGTGTTCCTCATGAGTCAAGGCACATGTGTAAGCAGGTTTAATGGCTGTCGGCCAAACGAGGCATGACTTTTGCCTGTTTAAAGTTTGCATTTTCAAAAAATTGCTATAGCGCCCCCCTTTGACTAATTGGAGTAAGATTGGTTTCAGTGATACTTGGAGTTTCAAACAAATGTGAGTCTGCATGTATGTGCAATATTCATTGGCTTATAAAAGCTTAACGTTTTCACTTATGGAAAATCCACTTCCCCAGTTTGTCGGCATAGGTCCAAAGTTCATGTGTAAAACGTTTCGTGCAGATTGCTCAAAGATCCCAGGAGGAGATAGATTTTTACTGTTTTTCATATAATTCAAAATGGTGGGAAATCTAAAGGTCAAAAGTCATAGTATGAAAGTTGTTAGGCATGAGGAGACGCATGTGTGTATCGAAGTTTCATGGCTGTAGGTAAAACAGGGCATGAGTTGTACCTGTTCAAAGTTGGCATTTTCAATTGAGTGCTACAGCGCCACCCTTTGGCCGATGGTTGTGAGTTTCGGGCCTTGGCCGTTTGGCATAGCCCTCTACCATATTGCCGAGTTTCGTAAAAAGTGACCACACGGTTGGGCCAGAACTGCAAAAACGGCGGAAGAAACAGGACAGTTTCAAAGAGGCTTCGAGCCTGATAGGCCTCGAAACCTCAATAAACTGTGTTCACATACATCCCCCTGAACAATGTAGAGCAGGGGTCTTCAACGTTTTGCAGGCCAAGGACCCCTTGGGTGAGAGAAAGATGAAGCAGGAACCCCTTCAACATGTTTACATGTTTCATACATGTTACATACATTTTTCATAGATTCATGGATGGCTCACAACACTATATCAGTGTTGTGTGCTGTAAATGAATGTTTTGTGTTTGTTTACACATTATCTTTTCTATCAATATATTGGATTCATGTTAATGTGTATATGATGTTCAGACTTATTTAACCATTAAGGCCCTCAGTACTTAGTAAACTTGACCTTTGGCTCTGTACTACAAGACGGATATGTACATTTTTTTATATTCCATCCTGATTGGCTAAGGATTGGCTTCCAAAGTTTGCAGGAGTGGCCCGTTTTGAACAAAATGCCTCAATTCATGGACGCAGCGTCCGATTGCCGTGAAACATTGCTGGCCCACAATAAGCTACCTGCCCTGGCGGAGACCTGAGTCTACACCAAACCTCTTCACCGAAAATAGCCGATCTACAAGGTCACAACGCATAGCACGCTGTCAGCTTGTAGATCTGCTATTTTCTGTGAATGTTCCCCCCAGAATAGCATCGATGCTGGGGCTAATGTAGGAACAAAAAATAAGTTCCTTTCATAGAAGAATTTGTATGAAAGAAAGCAGTAGTAGCAGTAACTGACCCCCTGTTGAAGACCCCTGATGTAGAGTTTGTTGAGTGTCAATATCTCATTTGGTTTAGAAGCAACTGAAAACAGGAATTTCAAATAAAGTTGAGTACTTTGTTTTGACGGCCCTGAGTAGCTCTGTGGTTGAATATCTGTCAACTATCCAATATAAAACTAACTTTACCGCGGCCCCATTGACAGGCTGGCAATGAATCATGACTATACTTTCCTCTGGAATACTTTTTATGTTGTGACAGGATACAGCATACATACACTAGGCTGTGTGTGTTGTGTTGTGGCTACTGTTGAATGTAGTTCTTGTGACAGCGTACATTATACATACAGTATGTCACTTCAATTTCTTTCTTTCTTTCTTTATTCTCAAGGCTTATGGTGTTGCTTCCAACCTACTCCGGACCCTAGGAGCCATGTACAGAGGTACAAGGGCAGGTATTATGCATCTCCACGTAAGCCCTGGTCTTCTCTACAGCCGAATACTGTGCAACAGCCTGGTGTAGAAGTCCACATGCCAAAAGGTTGAAAATGTCATTAACAATACTCTCCGGATCATAACTGGTTGCCTGAAGCCCACCCCTGTGTTCCACCTGCCAGTCCTAGCGGGAATTGCCCCGGCTGGCCTCTGACGAGAAGCTGCTACCCTCACGCTAGCAAAGAAAGCCCAGAAACATGACTGGCATATCCTGCATGATACCACTACGACATCGTTGCCTCTAAGCAGACTCCAGGAGAAGACTTGCCACGCCGGCAATGAACCCTGCTGAACCGACAGTGTACTGGGGTCGGCTGCCAAAACATCTATGAAGAAGTTGGGCTGGAAGACAGCGCAGCGTGCGAGTGCAGGGAGCTTGAGCAGACTTCCGGGACCACCACACAATCACCACCTGCCCCCTGTATAGACCACCATCGGAGGCCGGCCTCTTCGATATGGGACCTGAGACGATGGCATGGCTGCACGACATTGAGCTGAACATCTGATGATGATATATGAAAGAGGAAGGTACAAGAGGCAAGGTGATGACCCCAGACGGCAACAGTGAGGAGATTGACATCCTGGCAGGGGTGTTGCAGGGGGACACCCTCGATTGCATGGAGTGATCTGAATGGCAAGGCAGTTTGTGGAATCTAACCACCAATATATCAAGCTCAGCTTCTTCTCAGTCCTGTATAAGTCCGTTCTCCTATACAGCTGTGAATGCTGGACCCTGAAGCCTGCTCTACTGAAGTCCCTGGCCATTGTATTACACCAGAACGCTATGTGCAATACTAAATATCAACCAGGATTACTAACACACTTCTGTATGAGGGCTACTAAGGGTGAGTGAGAAGATGGCAGCCGAGAGAATGGGGCTGGTTGATCACCCAGCAGGGGAGGAAAGTACTGGCGAGCTAGCCAGATGTATGGAGGATCGACGGGACTGGGAGACGCTCATCCGGGGATGAACTAGAGAGAAAGTTTGACCTTGGCCATCACTTACACAACTGATGTCAAGTAGAAGACCTCTCAAGGTAGGAACCTTTTTCTCACCTTTTTCTTTTTCTTTGCTGCTGCTGCTTGTGTTGTATGCTGTGTGCATACAATTGTGATTAAAGCTGTACTATTGCTGTCATTTTGGGACCCAATGACTGGGTGGCAATGACATATGTTCTTTGACTATTTCTGGCTCTGGAATTGAATGCTGATGTGAATCTACACAGTTTGTATGTTGTGCTGTGTCTGCTGTGGAAGGTAGTGAGTTGTAACAGGAAACAGTATATGTGTGTATGTGGCTCTTGGTCACTTCAATTATCCTATGTGTGAGTTTGCTGTTTCCTTTTAAGTTCAAGCTAGAGGCTTTTGGGCTTACATTACATGACATTACAGTCTTCTATTCCAAATGTTAATTTGGATTAGAAGACTGATGAGGATCTACAGTATGTCTGCTGTGTTGTGGCTGATGTGACATGGTGGCTGTATTGGTTCATGACTGGCTTGGTGTGAATACCTCTGTCTATGTAGGCCTATTCCTTATGGCCATCTTCGTGGCCATTATTCTCTCTCTCGCTCTCGCTCTCGCTCTCACTCTCTCGCTCTCTCGCTCTCTCTCTGGATAGGAACCTTGTTTTTTAAATATTTGCTGTGTCATATATTGGTTAAAAGAGTATCAACATGGTAAAGGCCAACCATGGTGACAGGCGGTGGTCATAACTCTGATAGCTCAGCCTTCTGTGTTCTCTATCCACTGGGTGGGACATCCCCACATACAAACACATTCTGCAGTTTACATACAGTACTTTGGATCCTTTGGACTAATGCTGCGCAAGAGGATAGCACCGCCAGAGCCCAATACAATCACCCCGAGGTAACAGTGCGATGAAAAGGTTTTGTTCTCTTTGGTTTTCTTTTCACGGTGGTACATCAATTAGCCCATTAAGACCCGGAAAGAATCTGTGTAATGTTTTTTTCGGCTATTAAAAAATAGCAGATCTACAAGTTCATAGCGCGGCACAGAGTGCCGCACTATGAACTTGTATATCTGCATTATTTTTTAAATCATGAAATTTTGTGCGTATATATATATATATATATATATATATACATTATTTGAGTCAAATCTTTGCTTCTGGGGGTCCCTGGAACAACATATTTTGAGATGGGGAGGGGAGGGGTTGGCGGACAAATACCTTGACATTTGGACCCATTTGAGTTAAAAATGTTGTTTAAAAAAAATATATATGTATTCAAAGATTTGCAAAAAAAAAATCATGATTTTTCAAAAAATAGCAGATCTACAAGGTGCTGCGCTATGAGCTTGTAGATCTGCTATTTTTGAATAGCCAAAAGAATCTTAAAATTACACAGATATGCGTTCCCGGTCTTAATGGGTTAAACCCAGGCGCCGCACGCCACCTGCACAGCTGTGGTCAATTTGTTAGAAACAGAACGCCGCCAGAGATTATCAAGCTGTGAAGAGAAACTAGAATTGGAATCCTCTTCTCTTTATACTCTTATGTGGCAAAAACACATTCCTCTCATGCCTTTCTGAGTAGAGAGGTCGAGGGAGGATGTATTCCTGTAGTACAGACAGAGGTCCTCAACAGGGGGTCCCGGGACCCCTAGGGGGTCCTCAGAGTTACTACAGGGGGTCTGCCAAATCTTTGTGATGGGATTTCTTTTTTTTTACATTAACCACTTGAACCCTACCATCTCTATTCTGAGGAACATTAGCTGAAAATAGCAGATCTAAAAGCTCACAACATCTCGCAGCGCGAGGCGTTGTGCACTTGTAGATCTGCTATTTTCGGCAAAGAGGTTTGGTGTAGGAGCAAATCACGCACTAAGTATTGAAGGTTTAAGTGGTTAAATGTCTGAAACCTGAATTTACACAACACTGGTGATAGTCAATGAAGCTATCTATGAAATGTATGAAAAAGTTGAATCTGCAACGCAATTTTATGCAATGTAGAGGGGGTCCCTGCTTCATCTCTCTCTCAGCTAGGGGGCCCTTCCTTGGGCTGAAAATGTTGAAGACCCCTGCTGTAGTATATTGATTCCCAAGCTGTGGACCCGGGGCCCACTGGTTGAGCTGTGGGGATATGGCAAGTGGACCCCCAAATATTTGGTAAACACTAAGATTTGAATGATGGTATAACATTGATATTAAAACAATGAATCCAAAAAAAGAATGTCATGGTATTTTTAAGAGCTTGAAATGTTGAGTTTTCATTGTGATTCCAATCACAAAGGGGGGGGGTCATTTCCAGTGATAAGCTTAGACTTTGAGAGAGAGAACAGGAAGTGCACAATGCTAACTTGTATCCTGGTTGTGCTTCGCCGCTCTATTCAGCACTCGGTTCAGAGACTCCATACAAATGCTGTGCTCTTTTCCTCGTTATTAATGCAAAACCTTGGTCACAACAGTGTTTATGAAAGGCATCGTTATGTGTCCGAAGGCCTCAGCCGTGTCGTTGAGTTTGTCGAGAAAGTAGTTTAGTATACACGCATAGCTTTTCAAACAAACAAAGCTCGTCTGTCCTCGCAGACATGGAAGGACACACAAAAAGGTCTGAAACGAACGGAGAGCCGGAGGTGGTGCTGTCCTTGGTTCTGAACCTCAGCCAGACCAAAGGCAACTTTGAAGGCCCTTTCATCGTTTGTTTTCCTTCCGTTTGAATGCGAGGAGAGAGTAGTCTTAGCAGATTATGGCAGGGAGCATTTGAAGCCGTCAAATCCCACGCTGTTTAGAGACATTATCTCCCCACTCCAGCCGTGCCTTTAATGTACTCTCTCCAAGACACATTTTGATTCTCGGGCGAACCCTTAAATCACTCTGCCTGGAATACGTGTGATTGTTTTGTATTGGATCCACACCTCACATGAACCAATAATAGTTTTTTTTTAAAGGGAAGACCATTCAGACACTTGTAATCCTTCCTTCTAAAGCACTTGTTTACCCACTTTATCCATTGCAGAATAGATTTCTGTCAGCCTTGTCCAGTGATCCTTCCTACTCTTGTTTGACGGCCAAACAGCAGGAAAAGACCAAAGGTAGGAAAGGCTAAATAAACAAATAAATAAAATAAAATATATTTTTTAATCACAATATGATCCTAAACCTTACCTACTATACCAACCCAATGCTAAATTAAAAACAGAAATACAGAGTACAGAGTACAGCGAACAATGGATTAGGCATGGACGAGCAAAGACAATCATTGCACCTTTATCTCTGTACATTACCTACAGGATTAATGGACTGTGACGTCAATATCCACGGGCCAATCGCAGCACTTTTCTGAGCCTAATTATTCAGAAAACCCCAGACCACAGAAAATCCACTGAATGTTCAAAGTTCCGTTTCTTTGGGTGTAATTGAGGTCAGAAAACCTAAAAAAAAAAAACCTGAAAAATCTAATGAAAATTGAAATTTGATGTCATGAAACCTTTAATACTTAATTATGAATTGGAACCCCCAAGAGAACAGCTCGTCTCATTTGCACACATGAAACGTGTTGGCAGTGGTGTAAAGTAGCTAAGTACATTTACTCAAGTACTGTACTTAAGTACAATTTTGAGGTATTTTTTACTTTACTTGAGTATTTCCAATTTTCAGTACTTTTACGTCTACTCCACTACATCTCAGAGGCAAATATTGTACTTTTACTTCACAACAATTATTTGAAAACTTTAGTTACTAGTTACTTTGCAGATACAAATTATTACATTATAAAACATTAACCACTTTAGCCCTATTTTATACCTAGGGTAATTGAAAATTAAATTAAAAAATACAAGCTCACAAGGTGTCGCATCGCGACGCCTTGTGTGCTTGACGATCAGTTATTTTCAAATATTTTTGTACCTTTACTTTTGGTACTTTAAGTACATTTTGATAAGAGTACTTCTATATTGCAGTATTGATACTTTTACTTAAGTAATACTTTCCACCACTGCATGTTGGTTTAACCTAGTAATTTGCTCTAGATATGTACACATTGCTAGAATGTGATAGTTAATGAGGCCTGAAGCTGTTAGTTCACAACCATAACCATCGCCATCAGAGCATCATCTTCCAGCTTTTTTCCAGGGTGCCTCTAACACAGCTGTTCTCAAACTATGTGTCGCAACCCAAGTGGGGCGCGGGAGGGTGCCGTTGGGGTCGCGCATTGGCAACCAAATAAAAAGTTTTTTTTTAATGAAAAAAAAAGGAAACGTTGGTTTCGACCAACATGAAGGGGACTGTGATGAATGCAATTAGTGTTCTTTGAGTACACCCTTGCAGTAGACTAGTCAGGTAGGGTTGTTATATAGACCCGTTAACAGACAACGTCACACTGGTTGCAAGCGATAAGAACCAGTATTGCACGCGCAGGTCCGGCACCAAGGGTGCGTTCGGAAATTGCGCACCGGAGCGCACTCGCCTATTAGTTTGTATTGGCCAGTGCGCTCATTGCTGTATTTCCGAACGCACCCTATGTTGGGAATTGATTACCTGAAACAATCACCTGTGTGTTCAGTCTCAATGTTGGTAAACAAATAATTGGTCAATAAGCCTGACCAGCTGTACCTATTTTGCTGATTAACAGACTAAACACAGTTCAGTCAGACAACTCTTAGATTGGATTAGAATATATATTTATTAGCAATATATATTTAGCTAGCTTGAGCATGGTATAGAAACAAGAGGAAGCATAGTTTGGCGTCAGGCCTCTGAATCCATTCATTCCCTGTAAGGATAACATTTTAATGAATGTTACATGCCAATTAGCATTTACAGGGAATGAATTAAACCCCCAAGGGGATCTAGAAACAGAGCCTACAGGTGGATGCCGGGGAGGCGGTGGGATGAGACTATTCATGGTCAGCAGCATACGTAGCAAGCAAGGGCAGCAGATCCGGCAGGATCTCGGCAGCAGCAGCAGCAGCAGCAGCAGCAGCGTCGCACGTCAGAGCAGCAGAAGAGCGCAACCAGACTGAACAGGTAGGCAGAGCATTACTTATAACTCACCGACCAGGAGAAGAGTGCATGTGACTTAGTCACCTGATCGGTTAGCCCAATCCCTTGAGTTGCCTGGCCTGAACTAGCTCCGTAAACTGCGCCTCATTTCAGTCAGACAACTCTTAGATTGGATTAGAATATATATTTATTAGCAATATATATTTAGCTAGCTTGAGCATGGTATAGAAACAAGAGGAAGCATAGTTTGGCGTCAGGCCTCTGAATCCATTCATTCCCTGTAAGGATAACATTTTAATGAATGTTACATGCCAATTAGCATTTACAGGGAATGAATTAAACCCCCAAAACAGCAAGAACCCCCAAAACGGCTTGAGAGCACAGGGCCTGACGCCGGACCAACCATCTGTGAGAATGGTGGAGCTCCATAATTTAACATGATATAATGACTGAGTTCCTCATCATAAATTTTTTAAATTTAACTAAACAAATGCAGCATGCATCCATGTGTTCGGCGAGCCTGATGAATCCAGGTACCCGCTGATCCCTGAATTCAGGAGTCCTAGACGGTATCCTAATATGGCGTCCACGCTGTGCCGCACCAACTCGGATTCGAAGAGGACATTCTATATTTATTTCTTTTTCAAAGAAATCTGCTATATATATACACATATATATATATAATGAGTCATCCTATGATGAATGATAACTATTGTTTATCATCCATAATAAATAAAGTGTACTGACTATGTGTGTAAAGACGTGCTATCTTTACTTAAAATCTGAATCAGTACCCAACGATAACTTGAGCAGCAATTACTAATAGACTGAGCTTGATATGATTAGCCTGACTGCATAGCCATAGAAAAACCCAACATTTTTTAACACTGCCATAGAAAACCCAACATTTTTTAACGCTGCCATAGAAAACCCAAATCTTTTTTAACGCTGCCATAGAAACCCAACCTTTAACGCTGCCATAGAAACCCAACATTTTTTAACGCTGCCATAGAAACCCAACATTTTTTAACGCTGCCATAGAAACCCAAAATTTTTTAACGCTGCCATAGAAACCCAACATTTTTTAACGCTGCCATAGAAAGCCCAACATTTTTTAGCGCTACCAAGGAAAGCCCAACATTTTTTAGCGCTATAGAATAAACCAACATTTTTTAGCACCATGACATCACCACTAAACTAAATCCCCAGCAATCCACCCGAGGTGTAATTAAAGCGTCAATAATGCTCAAGCAGCATTTGTTGAATTAGCGATAGAACAGCGAGAGCACTCATACTCATGAGCTTTTTGCCTGCAGAATGTCATCCTTATTAACCAATATCTACGTAAGCTCCTGAGGACCATCGCCCTATAGATTTAGAGAAGCAGAAGACAAGCAGCGCTGCAGGTGTAGCTACACCAATACGGAGGATGGAGAAAGCCCGCAGCTTGGGTAGATCTCTCGCAGCTTTGCAGTGAACCAGTTCGAGTTTAGGCCTACAGATGGAGAGACAAACACAATGTTATTGCAATTCTGGATTAGCCCGGCCATCCTATGACCAATTTAACCCATTTTGGGTTCATGTTGCCATTTACCGTATAGCAACATGCATTTTATATATATTTTTTAATAACTATTTGAAGTTTCCAGAACTTAGTCAGGATTTAGAAGGCGATTTTATAAATCGGCCTTGGTCTAAATGGGTTAAGCGCCATGTGGCAGCATGTTAGCAATTAGCATCATAGCAGTTGATGCAGAAAGAATATGGTATACAAGCTTAAATTATAGCTTGCAGAGCTTGACGCAGATTATTAGACATGTGAATAATATTAACTAACGCCGATATCCCTCTCCATCCATAGCCTAATAGATTTAGCACGAAATGCCATCTGTTGCAGGTCTGAATCGGCCCAACAGAGCCAGACGCCAGAGGGTTGGCAGAATTGATTTAGCAGAGTTTTAGCAGCGAGGCTAGGCAGCTCAGTAGATGATGCAGCATAGGTGCCGAGAAGACATTGAGAAGCCCACATCTCAAGCAGCTCTCTCACGCTGCCTTAAGAGCCTTGTGCTGGCCCGCACAGTAGATGATGCAGCATAGTGCTGAGAACACTGAGAAGCCCACATCTCGAGCAGCTCTCTCACGCTGCCTTGAGAGCTCACAGAGCCGCCAAGCGTAGGTAGTTCAACCTGGAATCTAGAACCAGAAGCAGAATTATTCTTGCAATTACCATGGTAAGCCACCCTGGACGAGATGACGCCGTTACAGACCGCTGGGACAGGAATTTACTTCCTGAAGCCACTCACACATCCACAGTGAAAAGTGCGTGCTTCACTGTGGATGTGTGGGGACGCATGCTGCACGCCAATGCGCGAGTGTGGCCTCAATCCTGACACAGTCAGTTGCACACCGCAAGCTGCTGGTTGCGCTGCAACACTCGTCACCAGTGATGAACACACCGTGATGTGGTGCCAAATATGCCGTGAGCATCCCAATCTGGCAGATAAAGCAGCGCCTTTTAACGGTGACAAAGACTTCCAGTCACCCAGCTTTTGAAAAGCATGAGAAAAGCAAAGAGCCCATCAACATAGTGTAACTATTGATAACAGGAGCAGCCAGGATCGGAGTCCCTCTTTATCCGTCCTGCGAGATATTTCGCGGATTGGTGCGCACCAGCCAACATTGACAAATGACTGATATCTTGACTCTACTAAAGCCCCACCATCTATCCTGTTGCAATAACTTTACTTCTGTAAGCTTGTTGCTCATAACATGACAACATCACTTGGCAACCAACTTTTCTATATACTGTACCATATACCTTCCACATGGAAGCAAGCATGCCATGATAGCTTGTGCTACCACAATCCAGAGCTATCCCCATAAGCAAGCCATGCTGAGTTAGCTTGTGCTACAATCAATTTGATAGCTTTACGCATGGGAAGTAAAACATGTTGTGTTTAGCTTGTGCTACCGACCATCCAAGCTTCCACATAAGCAAAACAACTGAATTAGCTTGTGCTACGAACAATCCGAGCTCCCACGTGGGAAGCAAAACATGCTGTGCTAGCCTATGCTACAAACAATCCAGAGCTATCCACTTAAGAAGCAACACATGCTGTGATAGCTTGTGCTAAACAATTCGCCTCCACATAGGCAAAACATGCTGTGCTAGCCTGTGCTACAACAATCTAATCTTCCACATAGAAGCAAATATGCTGAGCTAGCCTGTGCTACAACAATCTAAAGCTTCCACATAAGCAAACAGCTGTGCTACGACAATCTAAAGCTTCTACAAAGAAGCAAACGTACTGTGTTAGCCTGAGCTACAACGTCTCTACCATCTCTTATCCAAGTGTATGCAGCAAAATGAGAATCCCTTTAGCTCATCCTGATCCTTAGCAAGTGTAATTTAGCAATACAAGCATAAACAACGGTAGAATGCAACCAATAACGTCTAATCTGCACTGCAAGTTCATTTGATTATTTCATCGTAATATGAAACGGCCTACTTTACCTCCACCACATATTAGAGCAATTGAACTGCTACATGATTTGACACTGACACTGTCACTGTTGAAGACACGAGGCCTGCAAACCTGACTTCCCCAGTATCCAAGGTGAACAGCACTCAGCCCCATCGGCATTAGGCATCCCATCACCATGCATTAAGCCGGACATGGAAAAAAAAAACACAAAGCAGAATATCAATGAATGCTGATAAATGACTTTGCGTGATATTGCTTCAATTGCTAAATGTGAGGTAGATGAATGCAGTATTAATGAGGTAGTGGCCATAGCACTAGTAGTAACTTAGCATGTTCATGATCGGCACGTTTGCAGCAATTTTAGTACTAGCAGCATTAGTTGATTATAGCAGTGGTAGCAATGTAGTCCACATCATTAGCATAATCATGATTAGCAGACATTTTGCCAGCAATTTCAGAATGAGTAGCATTAATGCAGTAGCCTAGGAATGCAGTCAACATAATTAGCATGATCATCATGATGGCACTAGTATGAGTAGCATGCATTGACTGCAGAAACAATGTCAGCAGTTTTTAGCCTAATCATGATCAGCAGTCAGTTAGTAGCAGTTGAAGAACGACTAGCATAATCTGAACAGTAGAAGCATGCAGTGAGGAGCTTTAGCATAATGGAGACCATTGTGTTGATGGCAGCAATCTAGTACAATTTAGTACAGCAACTTCAGCACTAACATGAACATTGAGATGATGGCAGCAATTTAGTGCTGCAACTTTAGCATCAACATGAACAGTGAGTTTTCCTACTCTGCAAATAGATGCCAGACAGCTACACGAGAGATAACTAATTTCAATGAATTCTAGCAGCATTAACATTTAAACTGCAGTGCAACTACTTCTTGAACACTACTCACAAGTTAGCTTCCCCTCTCTCCTTAGCATGGGTAGAGAAGTGTTCGGTCATCAGCTATAAGCCTCAACAACATCCGGTGGACGAGCTCTTCAGAATAAGAGTACCGTCTAAAGCCACTGAACTATCCATGAATACAATAACTATAAATTAAGCAAGACGCAGCCAACTGAGCATATCCGTGTTTTAACCAGTAGCCTACATAAAGATATTAATCTGAACATTAGAGCCAGAACAAGCAAAGCGACTCACAAAGTGACGCCATGCCCTCTCTCTCATATCTACCATGGCAGTAGCACTTACCAGCCATATCGCGCGCATCCGTTCCTCTGTGAACGATAGATCGGTGATGTCATCTTTTGAGAGAGAAGCAAGCAACTAGGTCTAGAAACCCAATCTTGAGATAAAGTGAACTACTTTGAACAAATACACGCTAACTGGGGACCATAACGAAACCCCAAGCCCATCGTTGCTACGATAAGGAAACAGAAACTTAAAGGGGTAGTTCACCCCCAAAATAACTTTTTTTCTATTGATTACTGACCATCTGGAGCCTTGAATTCATAGATATTTTTTTTTTTTGTCACATTCCTAAGCCAATAATTTGATTATAATAAATGTGTCCCCATTGATTCCGGTAGGAGACACAAATGCATTTGTGTCTCCTACCGGAATCAATGGGGCGACATTTATTATAATCAAATAATAAAGGAAGGAATGCGACAAAAACAAAAAAATATCCATGAATTCAAGGCTCCATGGGGTGAGTAATCAATAGAAAAAAAGTTATTTGGGGGGTGAACTACCCCTTTAAGCAACACTGTTGGTGAACTACCGTTAACCCAGTGCCATAAAGAGAGTTCTGACACTAGCGTCGACTCCCATTGTAAGAATGGAATGCGGAAGTGCTCCGTCTATCTCAGTGAGGCAGGCGGTCCCAATGTTTGGAACTATATCCAAGGAGCCCGTTTGCGGCGGGATCAAGCGTGTCGTTACTCTATTTCTACACTCTCTAGTTGACCATACTGAGATCGATCAATGACGAACGCTACTGCTTTTGAGCTGAGCGTTTAGCAAGCGATTTTTAACTTAAGTAAAGAAAGTAATACCACGTTTAGAACCAGTAGCACACAGCTGAGTAGCTATGATTAGCGCAGCATGGACAATGGCAGCACGCCAATAGCCATCAACCAAGGAACAATATGAGACTATTCATGGTCAGCAGCATACGTAGCAAGCAAGGGCAGCAGATCCGGCAGGATCTCGGCAGCAGCAGCAGCAGCAGCGTCGCACGTCAGAGCAGCAGAAGAGCGCAACCAGACTGAACAGGTAGGCAGAGCATTACTTATAACTCACCGACCAGGAGAAGAGTGCATGTGACTTAGTCACCTGATCGGTTAGCCCAATCCCTTGAGTTGCCTGGCCTGAACTAGCTCCGTAAACTGCGCCTCATTAAATGGCAGAAGTCATAGATATGATATAATTATACAGTATATTTGGGAGATACTGCATATGTATTACTATTTATACTTAGTCATACGAAAAGCATAAAACGGGGCATTCGTTTATGCGTACCCACGCACTCTGCAGATGGCAATTTGCATGCGTATAGATATGTTATGCAAGTGCAACTGTCAATGTACACGTGTGTAGATTGAAAGGACTATCCGCACTCTCTTGAGTAGTTTCTTACGTTCTTTTTGAGTGGTGCCTCAACAGCTGCAGCTGATTGCAACACAAAGATGCAACCAGTTACACTAATTAAACACAAACTGGAGTGCAACACATGCGCATAATGAACTCATCAAAGGCACCACTCACTTCACACTGGATGTGATTATTATTGGAGGTTTGCACAACAGCAGCAGCAGTCTACCTGGAGAAACGGGACACGTTTCGGCACGAGCATAGACCACATTTTACAAGTGTTCAAATCAAACCTTCAAGCTCTCACATTTGTCATATTTCCTTCTTTACATAACCCCTGTAGGAGTGAGGATATGGGAGCTAGGACAGAGCAGAATAACGACCTGAGACGCTGGCTTTATATTACAACCTTTTATAGGGGTTATTTCTTTACTGAGACAAGAATTATTTTATTGAAAAGAAAGAGCTGCTTCGATGCAGAGAGAGAGAGAGAGAGAGAGAGAGAGAGAGAGAGAGAGAGAGAGAGAGAGAGAGAGAGAGAGAGAGAGAGATGACATTGGATCAGTGAGGGATACTGCATCAACATTGAGCAAGCTGATAACACTTTAGTTTATAATAATAGGCTAATTTGTATGGATTGAGTCTTTTGTTGTACCAAATTGTTTTTCTCCATTTCATAATCACTGGGGTAAAGGATATCAGTCTAAAATCTTTTTGGGCGATGGTTTTATATGAAGATTTCCATGACAGAGGGAGAGTCTGAGAGACTGGTTGCCACACATAGCCAGCTGAAGTTGAAAAAGTTATTCAAAAGAAAGCGCTGCACTTACCTTGGCCCAGTAGCTTTCTTGGTATTTGTACTGTATGTGCTGAAATATTTTCGTGACATCTTCGACAGTGATGACAATTATGTCTAAGGTATTAGTTTTGAATATTTCAGTGCAGAAACCGTAACAGCTACTGTTCCCAAACTTGGCAGATATAGGTTGGAAATCTCACCCACTACTCAGACAACTTATACAGTATATAATGATTGGTGTTATAATATATAACTTTACATTCCAGAAGCAGTGGTGTAAGGTAACTAAGTACATTTACTCAAGTACTGTACTTGTACAAAAAAGTTAAATTTTGAGGTATTTTTTCTTTACTGGAGTATTTCTGTACTTATACTTCAACTCCCTTACATATCAGAGGCAATTATTATGCTTTTACTCCACTACAATTATTTGAAAACTTTAGTTACTAGTTTCTTTGTAGATTCTGTAGATTTCTGTGTTGTTGATTATTATTACAAAACATACATTCACCACTTCAGCCCTATATACATTCCGGCCATTTGAAAATAGCCGATCTACAAGCTTAGTAGATCTGCTATTTTCAAAAGATTTTTATACATTTGAAAACTTGTGAAATGGCATTCTGCAGGATGAGTACTTTCTACTTTTGATACTTTAAGTACATTTTGATACCAATACTTTTGTACTTTTACTCAAGTAAATGTTGAATTCCGGACTTTTACTTGTAACAGAGTATTTCTACATTGCAGTATTGATAGTCTACTTTTACTTAAGTAAAAAAAAATGGTACTTTTCCCACCACTGTCCAGGAGAATGTAATGCACGCGCTATCTTCCCCAGTCCCCCCCCCCCCACTGAAAAGCGACCCCTTTCACCCAGCAGGAGTCGCTGACGAGGTCACAATCCCTGCTGTCCTCCCTTCCCTTCCGTGAAACACTGCTAATTGTGTTCTGTGGAGCGCCAGGCCAATCCGGTGTTTTACCTCTGTATCACCCCAACACACCCTCAAGGACGGGAAGTTAGCTTTTTTTTTCTCCCCACAAAATAAGTTGTCCCTCTGCATGTCAGAGACTGAGGTATAATTAACTTTAACCCACTCAATCCGGACACGCATCTTTGTCATTTTAAGATTTATTTAGCTATTAAAAAATATCAGATATACAAGCTCATAGCGCGCTATGAGCTTGTATATCTGCTATTTTTGGAAACATCTTGAAAATGTGTGCAAATCATTGAATATATATTTTTTTAAAGTGAACATTTTTAACTCAAATCTTTGCTTCTAGGGGGTCCCTGGAACAACATATATTGAGACGGGGGTTGAGATGCATATCATTTTGAGTGGTCCTTGACACGACAAAAGTTTGAGAACCACTGATTATAACTGTTAGGATTTAGAAGAGATTTGTAGTATCCCCCAGAAGCAAAGATTTCGAAGATGTTTCGCTTTAAAAATATTGCAAAAAATGACATTATTTTTCAAAGAAATGCAGATCTACAAGCTCATAGTGCCGCACTATGAGCTGCTATATCTGCTTTTCTTTGAAAAATCTTGAAATTGTATCTGTTTTTGAATAGCCAAAGAAATCTAAAAATGACACGAAATGCGTTCCCGGTCTAAATGGGTTAAACCCAGGCATGCTGCATAGCCCCCCCCACCCCCCATCACAGAGGGGTACTTTTGTTTCTAACCAGCAGTGTCACTACTTCATCATATTTCCGTTATAAGATAATTACATTAACATTCTAATTAATTGCCGGGGAAATTTTTGCTCCTGCATGTATAATGATCATGGTGGCTCATTTAGTGGTCAGATTGACATTATATGTTACATTACGTTTCATTACATTACACGCCTCAGCTTTTTTTATCCAGCAAACACCCCCCCCCCCATAACACACACACACACGCACGCACGCACGCACGCACGCACGCACGCACGCACGCACGCACGCACGCACGCACGCACGCACGCACGCACGCACGCACGCACGCACCTGGGGACAACACACAGCGTCTGCCAGCGCTGGGTTAGGATCAAAGCACCATGGGGTTTAACATGAGTTTGGAGAGTGTCCATGGTTAGAGTGATCAAGGGACTAGCAGCTACATCATCAGTGTAACTGTAGAACAGCGATTCCCAACCCGGGCCGTGCTAGCCATGACTGCGAGCTGACAGGCTTTGCCGCCGTGATCAATCATAGGGGACCGCTCCCTCCATTCTGATGACAGCGACTGGAGGTGGGGTTCGGAGGACAACTGCTTTGAGAATTGCTATTATAGGCATGCAAAGATTCACTCAACTCACGATATGATTCAAATCACGGTACTAGGTTTACAATACGATTTCCGCGATTTTTTTAAACACAAAATTAGTTTCCAGACAAACTTTTTTTTTATTATTTCTCTTACACAAATCCAGTATTTATTTATTTGTATGTATTTTTATACTGTATATATCTTTTTTTTTTTTTACAATTTCTCTTATCCTCTTTTCAAGACAGTATCAAATTACTGAAAACAAATGTTTTAATCAATATCAATCCTGTATTTTCTCCCCCCCCCCCTGCTGTATACATCGCATGTTTTATTAAATCAATTTAAATTGTCACCATTTTGAATTGATATTAATCGATTTACGATAAATCGTTACTTGCCTGATTGCTATTAATGTTTACACACAACAAAAACCAGAGATCACAGTAAACATCCTAAGCCTCTTTCCTCCACACTGGGAGGAAAACAGCATCTGAAAGTTTGACGGAATGCATGTTTACATGCTAGTGCTTTGACCACTTTGTCATTGCATCTTATTAGCGGTCGGGTGCTTTTGGTGCCGGCCTGCTATGCGCGTGTATACTGGTTCTTATCAGTGTGTGACGTTGTTTGCAGTGTTCATTTTGACAGTAAATTCTGATTTAGTCTTTGTCTTGATTGATCATTCAAATAAACATGCCCTGAAAATGCATTCAGCTGCCGTGTTAAAGGGATATTTCACTCCCAAACTGACTTTTTTCTATCGATTACTCACCCCACGGAGCTTTGAATTCAGAATTCGAGATTTTAATTTTTTTTGTTGCATTCCTGAGCCAATAATTTGATGACCGGCGGAGTCTCCTACTGAGTCTCCTACTGACCAATGACTCAGTCATCAAATTATTGTCTCAGGAATGCGACAAAAACAAAAAAAGGAACTACTCCTTTAAGTGGTCATATGGGCGAACACCGAACAGATTTTCAAGTGGCCCTAGCTGATCCAGAAAAGGTTGCTAACCACTGCCATAGAAGCAGAATGGTAGGCCTATGCTATAAAAGTTACAATATAAAACACTGTAGAAGACGGATCGTCTCTCATCCTCTCTGCTGCAGCTGTGCGCACTTTGGGGGCGGGCCGTAGCTGAAAGGGTAGAGACGCCCACCTGGGAATCCAAAGGTCACCGGTTTTGACCCTTATTGGCTCGCCCAGTCTTGGAAGTGTCCCAGAGCAAGACACTTAACCCCTATAACAGCTCCCTCTCTCCCCGTGCGCTCATCAAAGCCATCTAAAGCAGCCATTGGCTGGGTGAACCTGTAAAAAGCAATTCTTCCTCCCCGCCGGGGACCAGAAAGAAATCCCTTTCTTTCCTATATAAAGTTAAAATGACCAATTGACACCTATATACATGTAAACAATCCTGTAGAAAGTGTGTTGTCTCACATCTTCTTTACTGCACATGATTACAGGTGTAAAAAAGAGTGGGTGACTTTTTTTTCCCAGTATTGCAGTTACATGAAGAGATATAGCATAGGGAAACAAGAGAATAGAGAAGGAACACAAACTAGAAAAAGTGCTCCTCGGAGCACAGGTCTCCGCCAGGTCAGGTAGGTTATTGTGACCTCCTGGTGGCGCTATAATAGGCCAATGTGAAAAGGGTGCCATTTCTTCTTGGGCCTTTCACGGCAATGGACACTGCATTCATGATTTGTGGCATTTTGTTCCAAACATGTGTTTAGCTAAATTAGACCTGCTGGTGGCGCTATAACAGGCCAATGTGAAAAGGGTGGCATTTCTTCCTCGGCCTAGTGGGAATGTGCGTGTGAAATTTCACGGAAAGCGCAAGCTGCGTTCATGATTAGAGGCATTTTGTTCAAAACGGAGCAATCCTGCAAACTTTGGAAGCCACTTAAGCCAATGAGGATGGAATATGGGAAATCGGACAGATCCGTGTTGATCACATGACTATAGAGATACTGTGTACCAATTTGCATGACGCTTGGATAAAATCTGTATAGGAGTAAATGGGTTTTGCACAAATCGGCCTCCTGGTGCCGCTATAACAGGCCCATGTGAAAACATTGGGCCAGAGGTTCTGAATTGGCATCCAGGGAGTGTGTGTGCACAGTTTCGCAGCGACCGGGCCAACGGTGCCGGAGATTAGCTGTTCACGGACGGACGGACGGACGGACGGACGGACGGACGGACGGACGGACGGACGGACGGACGGACGGACGGACGGACGGACAGGGTGCAAAACATACTCTCTTGCCATGCCTTTCGGCCTGGCGGAGACAATGTCAGGAAGGCACGGCCCAATCAAATGCACAAAGTCCAATGTGGTATACACAAAGTGCATGATTAAAGTTTCACAATGGATATAGGTGGCACTGCGACAGGCAGAAAATGCTTACTCGCGCAGGTTGGGGAACATATCCAGCATACAAAAATAGCACCATGGTATATGTGTATATATATAATATCACAGCCTCATGTGTATGATTAAAGGATAGATATATGAGAAAACAGAGCATCGGGTGAAAAACGTATGCAGTTTCATGTAAATGATCAAGTAGCAATACTTACTGTATATTGCCAGGTGAAAACTGTGCAGTTAAATTTCTTTATTTGCCAATGTATATGCACTTAGATACCAACATCTGGTGTGCACTAATGATGCCGCTCATTTGCATGCAACACATGTACAGTACAGTATATAATAGACATGTACATGGTGGAAGCCGCAGCCTTATACACCAGCGGCTCGTCTCTTCCATAGGTTCACCTGCAGGACGTATACATACATTCTTCCGTCTCCTTGCATTTAAAAGAGGAGTTCCCACGCCAGCCAGAGCCGTCTGATCTCAGAATAGGTGTTTAATCCGTCAAGACCGGGAACGCATCTGTGTCATTTTAAGATTTTATTTGGCTATTTAAAAAATTGCAGATCTACAAGCTCGTAGCGGCACCGAGTGCCGCGCTATGAGCTTGTAGATCTGCTATTTTAGAAAAATCTTGAAAATGTGTGCAAATCTTGTGATTTTATTCCACTTTTTTTAAGCGAACATTTGTAACATATTTTGTTCCAGGGACCCCAGAAGCAAAGATTTGAGTTACAAACGTTCGCTTTAAAATTATATTCAAAGTCCTGCACACATTTTCACGAAAAAATAAATAAATAGCAGATCTACAAGCTCATAGAGTGCCGCACTATGAGCTTGTATATCTGCTATTTTTTGAATATCCAAATAAATTAAAAAAAATTACACAGATGCGTTCCCGGGTCTTAATGGGTTAATATTGTATGCACTTTATCTTTTCTTGGGTAGCTTGTGCTTTTGCACAATTTCATCAAAAGGCCACAGTCACCTCCCTCTAGCGTACGCACTTTTTTCCCCTTTCTTCCAGAAGAGGCAGTATGTTTCCCACGTCCCTTTGAATTCAGTATTTATGGCGACAGACAGAGAGACAGACAGACAGACAGCGCTGAGAGGGAGACGGTGAGACTGCACAAGGACGATTGCTGGTTGAGACTTTGAACTCAGAGCCAGCAGCACACAGTACAATCCTTTGAGTGTTAAAGGACCAACCTACAGTATCAACCTACAGTACATGTATCTTCATATAATTAGTCCTCACTAATGTTCAGTGGTGTAAAGTAACAACGTACATTTACTCAAGTACTGTACTTAAGTACAAAATTGAGATATTTTCACTTTACTGGAGTATTTAACATTTTCAGTACTTGTACTTCTACTCCACTACATCTCAGAGGCAAATATTGCACTTTTACACCACTACAATTATTTGACAACTTTAGTTACTTTGCAGATATAAATTATTGTACTGTAAAAGATACATTAACCACTTTAACCTTATTTTATACATAGGCTATTTGAAAATAGCGGATCTACAAGCTCACAGCGCGTCGCACCGCGACGCGTTGTGAGCTTGTAGGTCCGTATTTTCAAACGTTTTACTTTTGTATCATATTAATTTTTAAATGATACAAAGAGACAGAGCTACAGCATTCGTAGCTTTGTATCTGAAGTTGAAAACAGCTCAACTTTTTTGTATCTGTTGTATCTTTTGTAGCAGCTCTACAAATGTCAGATGTGTCTTTGTATCTTCATGTGGCTGGCTTCCGTTGAAAAACAAATGGGAGCCTGTATCTTTGTTGTTGCCAGCAGTGGTGGAAAGTAACTAAGTACATTTACTTAAGTACTGTCCTTAAGTGAAACTTTTAGGTATTTGTACTTACTTGAGTATTTCCAATTTCCAATACTTTTACTTCTACTCCACTACATCTCAGAGGCAAATATTGTACTTTTACTCCACTACAATTATTTGAAAACTTGACTTACTAGTTACTTTGCAGATATAAATTATTACATTATAAAACATACATTAACCACTTTAGCCCTATTTTATACCTAGGCTATTTGAAAATAGCAGATCTACAAGCTCACAACGCGTCACATCACGACGTGTTGTGAGCTAGTAGATCTGCTATTTTTAGTAGATCTGCTACATTTTAGTACTTTTACTTTTGGTACTTTAAGTACATTTTGATACATACTTTTGTACTTTATTATATATTAATTGTAATTCCGGACTTTGACTTGTAACAGAGTACTTCTACATTGCTGTATTGATACTTTTACTTAAGTAAAACATTTGAGTACTTTGATCACCACTGGTTGCCAGTGGGAACGCCAGTGGTGTACAATAACTAAGTACATTTACTCAAGTACAATATTCGCCACTGAGATATAGTGGAGTCGAAGTTAAAGTACTGAAAATTGGAAATACTCCAGTAAAATAAAAATACCTCAAAATTGTACTTGAGTAAATGTACTTAGTTACTTTCCACCACTGCCTGCAGCCCAGTACGTGGCAGGGTACTGAAATCTGCCCTGTCTGTCTGTCTGTGTGTCCGTGAGCAAAATAACGAAGCGACAGATTGTCATGATACTCGGTGGGAGTGATCGATAGATCTAGCAATGCCCTGGAGAGATGATTAACTTGGTGCCGACTGTGACATGATCATCACACTGTACAACTCATCATGAAGATGAGATTCTGTCTCTTTCTGAGCGTGTGTGTGTGTGTGTATGTGTATGTGTATGTGTATGTGTATGTGTGTGTGTGTGTGTGTGTGTATGTGTGTGTGTGTGTGTGTGCGTGTGCGTGTGCGTGTGCGTGTGCGTGTGCGTGTGCGTGCGTGTGCGCGCGCGTGTGTGTGTGCGCGCGCGTCTGTGAACAACACAACTTGATGAATATGATGATGATACTTAATTGTCCGGTCTAAAACATTTCTTAATAACAGCTTTATTTTCAACAACACAGTAAAAGCTAAACTTAAGACGAGAAACATACATACATATCGTTGCTGTCCGTCAGAAACCAGCTAACTAAATTTTCCAGCATAAATCAGGGCCATTGAACACCCTTTACGTCTGTGTGTTGATTAAAAAGATATTGAACCAATGAAAAGTATTAAAAAGTGCTTCCGACAAAACCAGCTAACTCCATTGGATCCTCAAACTTTCTGCTAAACCAGCTAACTCCACCAAAGGGGGGTGGAGTTAGCTGGTTTTGCTGAATCCAGGCTCCACCCCCTTTTGACCTCCAACCTCATTGTGAGCTTGGAGGTCCATTCAGCTGTTCTTATCAATGATGAACAAAACCTCCTAACTTTTTGTTTTGTTTTTGTCATTTCCTGAAAAATGAACATTTTGGAGTTAGCTGGTTTCTGCCGGACAGCAGAGATATTTAACATTTTAGGATTATTAAAGCGGCACTGTGTACTATTTTTTTAAATGTATAAAATGCAATTTTGTCCAATCTGTATGGTAGAGCTTTGAGCTCAATATTACATTTTAGGATTGACATTTGCAAAATGAAGTGCTGCAGTCTGATTTTATTAAACCACTTAAACCTTAAGTACATAGTAATACAAGGTATACCAAATCGCTTCGTGTTGAAATCGCCGCTCCACAAGCTCACAACGTGTCACGGCACATTGTGAGCTTGTAGATCTGCTGTTTTCGCCGAATATTCACCCCACAATAGGGGCGGTATAGGTTTCATGTGGTTCAATTCATATTGACTGTTCTGAACATGGTTGGGACAAATGTTACTATAGTCAGCCTTGAAGCGTCACTAGGCTATGTCACTTTTTTAATGAATAAAATGTAATATTTTCCAATCTATATGGTAGAGTATGTTAACCCATTAAGACCAGGAACGCATCTCTGTCATCTTTAGATTTCTTTGGGCTATTCAAAAATAGCAGATCTACAAGCTCATAGTGTGGCACCAAGTGCCCGCTATGAGATCTGCTTTTTTTTTTTTTGTCTTGAAACTGTGTTCAAATTTCCTAATATATATATATATTTAAAGCGAACATTTGTTACTCAAATCTTTGCTTCTGGGGGTCCCTGGAACAAGATATTTTACAAATGTTCGCTTAAAAATATATATATTTAAAGATTTTCACGATTTAAAAAAAATACCAGATCTACAAGCTCATAGTCGCGCTATGAGCTTGTAGATCTGCTATGTTTGAATAGCCAAAGACATCCAAAATGACAGAGATGCGTTCCCGGATTGAATGAGTAAATACAATATAACTTAAATACAATTGGGGTGGTTGTATTTTGTCTCCCTGCTCTTATATTGAGCCATTTAGATTGTGTCAACGGTCTTGTCTCACCTAGAGACAGGATCTGACACACATTTTGAAGCAAGCAGGCAGGCTCTATTAGCTCAATAGGGTTCAAATCCGGGGTAGAAGAGGAAAGTTACGTAGTGCAGCTTTAAATGTCTTCATAATGACCCATGTGGAACACTTGTACATTGCAGTATTGCATTGTAATTCAATAGAACCCTCAGTCACAAAATCAAAAGGAGAATTATCCTGCCTTAAAAAGACCTAAGGCAACAGGGGAAGAAAAAAAAATTGTTTTGTCTTGCAGGAAAAACTAAATCTATGTTTTCTTTAAAGGAAAACAGATGGTCTATCATTACACCCAAGTATGTGTATGAAAATTACTTCTTGATTTTTCATTATGAATAACAACAGGGGATTTGTAGCAGTCTGATGTTGAACAATGTACAATCTCTACAGTTTTTTTTGTGTGTTAATCTCAAAAGCAATATTAGCCAGACTTGACTCGACCACTTTAGTTTACTTTAACCCATTAAGACGTGGAACGCATCTGTGTCATTTTTTTTAATTTGAGCTAAAAAATGCATTATTTTACTCTTTCCCCATTTCCTGTCGGCCTGCTTTCCTGTCAATGCCAGCGATATAGTGTTTTTTATAACAAAAAAAAATCTCATTTTATTTTTTTCATTATGATCGCAAGTCCAATCGTTTCTAAACACACCCGCGATCCGTGCACACCGCTCAGACAACAAACATTCCGACCGAGGCGGAGTCTCTCTCCTTCAGCCCAGTGTAAAAAACCCATGTATCGCCATGTGAACGGTCGAATCACTTACTTTTTTCACCTCGCTAAATCCCTTATTATCGCGTGTTCAACTGTTTGTAGACACACAGGGTAGTTGTGTGAGTGGCCCAGAGAAGACATTTTCAATCGGCGACATTCCATTTTGAAGTAGTAGCAGTTTCTAAAAAGTGTTTCTAACCAGTATTACACGGGGGAGAAACACGAAGCAGAGAAAAGACCGTTTTAGAGGGGGACCTAAACAGGCAGCGGACGGAACCGAAAATCTTCGATTTGACGTATTTCCGTATCCGGGTGTGCTACAATTAAATGTGTCACTGCGAGAGATGAAGGACGGTGAAATCTTTTAAAATCAATTTAATTTGCAAAATTACTTTTTTTACGTCAGTGGCGGATTTGGTAATTGGAAAAAAATACGTTTTTTACGTCAGTGGCAGTGAATGAGCTAAGTACAGTACTTGAGTAAATGTACTTTGTTACTTTACACCACTGTGGATTTGAACCCACGACCTCCGTGGGTGGTGGCAGGCACTTTGCCACTGCACCACCCGAGAACTGTTTTCTTCACAGCACTTCACAATGTATTGATTTGATCTGTACAGCAATTATCAGCACAAAGAGTGACACATACTGAAGATGAACTCACACATGTCACCACACTGTAGGTCGTGACGGCAGTTGAAAGGGTTTTGTTCGCCTTTACAGTCTGCGCTCTGTTGGTGAGAAAAGAGACATAATGAATCGAGTATGCATTCAATTCCTGCTGGACCTTTTTTTTCAATATAGCACTTTTTAAAACAGAGTTACAAAGCACTTCACACAGCATTAAATATATCAACAGCATAAAAATTGTGCGAGACATAATAAAAGAGCATAAAAGGATAATAATGTGTATGAAATATTATGAAATAAAACATGAAAGGAGTGCAATAAATATTTCAAAACAAATTGTGCGATAAACATAAACAAGCATAAAGTCTTTCATTCGAGGATCAGTAAATGGACAAAAACAAACACAAATTCCCAACCATAACATGTCAACTCCGTCAGTCCTTCTACATCCAAACTAAATAAAAATATATGTTTTAAAATGTTTAATTCTATTAGCATTTGGAATCTGAGCAAACTTTGAAAAATAAATTGTCTACTCACTACGACCGTGGTGTGGAATGAAAAAAAACATAACATTTAGTCAACTCCGTCAGACTCCGTCAGATGTTAACTCTGTTAGATGTCAACTCCGTCAGATATGCCATCTTATGGAGTTGACATCTAAAAAAACAAAACGGCGGGAGGTTGGCCCATTACATGATTAAATAGTCAACACTTTGATCTTTTAAAATATATTGTCCTGGCATAAAAATAAATAAAATAAAGGTTTTGTCCCAATTCTCAAGAGTGGGTGCTATATATATCCTGCAACTGACGGATGCAAAAGGCAACACAAAAGGTGGCTGCTTGTCAAAACCGTCAGTCCTAATTGCACCGGACCTGGCCATGTTGGCCAGGCCTCCAGTGACTGGATCCATCCTTCACGCTCCCTCTCGGATGCGTGATTGGCAACCGCTTAATGAGGGTTGGTGTACCTTTGATGACAGGGTCCCGCTAATGAACAGCGTGTCAGTTTTTTAGCCTATTAGTGAGGAGTGCAGCGCTGTGTATCCTGGATGCGATCGCCTGGCTTGCCGTCATGTTTCCGAACGCCAAGCCCAGACGTTATATACTCTGGAGATTTGGCACCGCTTTCCAGCGTGGAACATTTGGCAATCATGGTATATGGACTTTGGCATATCTGTCTCTGGGGGTGATGTCACCACTCACCTGGCTCTGTGTGGACAGATGGAGGGTGTTCTATTGTGTTATGTCGTCGGGTGGAAACCTTGCACGTCCAAAAACCGTTATACTCTTCAGGAATTGGGAAGAAGAACTTGTGGATCCAGTTGATCTAATGTAGTTATCATTTAGTCTCAGTTACAATATTAATTATTTTCATTGATGCAACATTTATAAAACCTACAGACCCTCCTTTTAAATAACAAAACTAGTAGATCTACAAGCTCACTGTGAGCTTGTAGATCGGCTATTTTGCGACTTTTGTGTGACTCTGTAGTATGACGAAATAGGGCATTCATTTACGGGGGAAAAAAATATAAAAAGTTGAAATAATGGCGATACAAGGTTTTTGCAACGATATGTAGCTGGTATCTCAATATAGAAGCCTTTGCACAATTGACACATTGCAGTTTTGAGCCCTCTCTCTCTCCCTCTGTCTCTCTGTCTCTCTCTGTCGCTCTGTGTCTCTCCCTCTCTCCCCCTATATACAAGTATAATGTGTTTGACATTAAACTCGTGTTCACATCACATGTTATAGTGATGCTATACAAGAAACAAGTGTTTTTTTCCCCCCAGTGGCATATGCAGATATTGACCTTTACAGAGCAGGGTTGACCCATAGAGCAGTTTTTTTTAATGGCATGGCTCTGCAGGAGACTAGCCATCTAGAAAAGCATCTGTCTGTCTGTTTCTCTGTGTCCGGAGCTAATCAATCAGCAGCAAATGTCTTGTGCACACTATGTTTCTTTTTTTTAACGCCTTTTCCACATTATGTTTTAAATCGCTGTTTCTCATCGTCCGTTGTGAGCTTGTAGATTGTCTATTTTTTTAATGTTTGCCTAATTTTGTCAGATGTTCACCTATTACGACGAGCCCTGAATAAGGATGTTAGGGTTCATATGGTTATTGTCATTTTTTAGGAAACTGTAAGGTACAACCACCCCGGACCTCATTATGCATAAATAGATTTGTCACTGTCACATATCTAGCAATGATATCCAACAAATACTTGAAACCTGAAGGCATTTTTACTGTAACATTGTGGAGATTTTCAACATTTATGCAGCAAT
Organism: Gymnoscopelus braueri; assembly: GCF_963280865.1. Lineage (NCBI taxonomy): Eukaryota > Metazoa > Chordata > Actinopteri > Myctophiformes > Myctophidae > Gymnoscopelus > Gymnoscopelus braueri. The sequence continues at coordinate 446,842 of NW_027660596.1, read as the reverse complement.
AATACAATGCTCAACCTTGGTGAGAATTTTCAATTGTTTGTTGACCTAATGGATTCAGCAGCAGGTCCTAGTTATGAATAATGTGCTCTGAATATGAATCCATTGCTTCTGTCTAGACAAGAATTCACAAAAAAACACAATGCTGTTCTGTTCTGCATTTTCTGTTGGAATTATTAATAAGAAAGAATGCATCTTCTTTGGTACCTCGGCTGAAAATTAATGCCCTTTTGATTGGCTGATGTTTGTGATCAATAACGCGACCTAATTCAAGTTTGAATTTCCAATTAATGTTTTTCATAGATTTCTATATTAGGGGGCCATATCATTCTTAATAGTCACATAACAAAAGCCTTCATTGATCTCTGTGGGGAAATTCCAGTGTGTTAGCAAGTGCAAGTGTTACATGCATAATAGGTACAAGTAAGTGTAGAGAGATGAGAATGAAATACATTATAATAAATAGTCTGAGACTAGACATCTGCGCTTGGCCTGACTGTTAACATATGCAAATTCTATCGATAAGCATAACAGTGTATCACCAGTGAATTATACTGTATATGCAGTGGTGTAAAGCAACTAAGTACATTTACTCAAGTATTGTACTTAAGTCAAATGTTGAGGTATTTTTTACTTAACTGGAGTATTTCCAATTTTCAGTACTTTTATTTCTACTCCACTACATCTCAGAGGCAAATATTGTACTTTTACTCTACTTCAATTATTTGAAAACTTTAGTTACTAGTTACTTTGTAGTCATAGTGATGCTACATAATAAACATGAGGTTTTTTTTCCAGTGGCATATGCAGACATTGACCTTTACAAAGCAGGGTTGACCCATAGAGCTGTTTGTTTTTTAATGGCATGGCTCTGCAGGAGACTAGCCATCTAGAAAAGCATCTGTCTGTCTGTCTGTCTGTCTGTCTGTCTGTCTGTCTGTCTGTCTGTCTGTCTTTTTTTGGTGTCCGGAGCTAATCAATCAGCAACAAATGTCTTGTGCACACTATTTTCCTTTGTTTTAACCCCTTTTCCACATTATGTTTTTACTAGTTACTTTTTAGATTTTGATTATTATTACAAAGCATACGTTAACCACTTCAGCCCTATATACATTTCGGCCTTTTGTCAAACTAAATGTAATGCCTACAATTTTGGGGAAAATCTGGGAAAATCTGGGAAATTTTGGGAACCCTTGCTGTAGTAGAGTACATCCCAGTAGTCCTTGTGCAAATGTAGCAGAGTCAAGCAGGAGTCATTATCCGGTTGATATCCGGTCCGAAATGCAAACGGAAATTAATGCTATAGGCTGAAACCGCAGCGAGGGCGGGTCTTCGCTCAGTAGAACCAGTAAAAAGCCTAGAAACATACCCTACTTTATCATTAATTTAAAAATAAATGGGACCATAATTTACCAAAACGCATATCATGGTGATTGAAAGAAGACTTTAAACTAGAGACTTGAAGCATATAGTATTTATGACAATGTTTTTTAAGGTTTGATTGATTGATTGAATACTTTATTAGAAGTTTGCAGAAAAAAGCACATGAAAGTAGGCTACAGTTCAATACAAGGTCAGCTAATAGGATTTAAAAAACCCAAGAAAGCCATCGGCTTGCTTCCATTGGGGACTCCTTTGTACTAATTCCATAGTGATACAATGATACATTGTACAATGATAGATACTACATAGGTAATACAATCAAGTGGTAAAGTTCAGCCAAAAACCCTTCCGCTTCAATAGAGCCTAATTGTGAGACTACAGGCCATTCATAATATGAACTGTCACACTTCCTATATAGCCTCAATTTACAAGCCGGATGCTAGCTCCTTGGGGGACACGCAGCCTTTTCTAGCTCCCTGGGAAACTGATACCTACAAGTCATCATATTTCAACAGTCTAGTTTAATTTGAAACCTGATATTACATCCAGTGGCATGCCTTTTTAATAATGATACAACAGAATAATAATAAACATGAATATTCAGGGCAGGCAATTACATTTTGATGAATGGGGATAGTAAGGGACCACCTGGATATTGTTTAGAGACAATAATAAGAAGACAGCAGCATGCTTCATTATCCTCAGGAACTAATTAGGTCTCCCTGGCCATTGATGAGGCACTCCCATAGTTGTGCAGAATAGGGGTGCAACAGTTTATCTAAGTTTAACTAATTGATTTAAAGAATTGATTACGAAAACAAAACTAAACAATAATTAATGAGTTAATAAGATAATCACCCTACTTTGGGCATGTCATTATAGGTGAAAAATCTACAAAAAACGTTAAAACAATTGTGACAATAGCTGCAAGCTTGTAGAACTGCTATTCTTATTTTGCAAGACACCGCTGTGTGGTGAAATATACAATAATGGTTAGAGGTAAGGTAAGTGATATCTTTTGATTAAAAAGTTAAAGCTCTATATTCTGATAGTACTCATTGCTATTGAGTGTGTGTTCAGTCACAGGGGTCTCCATGTCTCTCCAGATCTTTAATAAACAGAAAATACATTTTCAGGTAGGTGACAAAATGTCAGCCAATCAGGAGAGAGTACCCCTGATTGGATACAATTGGTGTCCCGACCTGAAAATTAATTTTCTGTTTAATAAAGAGCTGGAGAGACTCCTTTTACTGAACAAACACTCTATAGCAATGAGTACTATCAGAATATAGAGCTATTTAACACTTCTTTCAACCAAAGAAATTCACTTACCATACTTAAGTGATTTATCGACTATCTGATTGATCGAAAAAGTAATCCATAGAATAATCACCTTGGCTGTGGACAGACATCTGAGGAAAATGTCCACAGGCAGACATAGTCAGACAGTGCACGCTCGTACGCGCACATGCACACGCACACGCACACACACACACAGAAAGTTGCCGTGAGTCAGATATGGACAGTATGCTTAAGAGACACATTTGAGCCATGTACTCTTTGTCTCTTTGACATTAATGCATAATTTATTTCAGACTTCTGCTCCGCTGGTTCCACTATCTCTGACATTTCAGTACGTTTCAGTAACATTTACCAATGTACAATTATACAAGTCCCACTGTTTTACATTCTCTCCGCGCCTCTCGCTGGTGGACCTGTCCTTCGTTAAAAGTTTTCTGAAGAACAGTTCCGGCGTTTGCAGCCTGACTCTTAACCATGTTCAATTATGAGCAACCTTTACAAGAACATTATACGCTTTGGTGTTTAAAGTTAACAATCTGAGGCTCAGCATGGCTATTCTGGGGGGAACATTCGCCGAAAATAGCAGATCGACTCGTACAAGCTCAAAACCTGACGCGATAGGCTACACCAAATATATTTTGGCCAAAAACATCACTTTGGGGGGGTCGTTCAGCCCAATGTTCCCTCAGTTATATAGGTGGTGGTTGGGGTTATTTGCTGGGACATATAGGGCTGATGGAACATACTGTAGGTATGCTCCCTTGTATTAACAATACATTCACTGCCAGGTATTCATTAATTAATGTATCCGCCACTGCCAGCGTATTTACCTTATTTTGACGATCCACGGAGAACTACAGAAGCCACGATGTGTACACGGATCTAAACAAAAGCTGTCTGCTGGGGGAGGGTCTCTTCTATCCACCGGAACAAAAACATTTTACCACGATCGTCCATTCTGTTGTAATCGGCAGTTGAAAATGACTTGTTTTCAGCTAGATGTGTTTTTCTAAATCTCATAACATGGGAGTGGATGGAGTAACCTTTTTTTGGGATGATGTCATTTCTGGTTCTAGCCTTCTCTCGCGGGTCAAGGGATCATTCATAGGTTGGCGAAGGGCGCCCTCTAGACTAAGACTAAACAATTTCAGATGACTAAAATGGGACTATAAATGGTGTGTTATTCAAAAGACTAAGACTAAATCAGAATATGCTGTCAAAATTAACACTGGTTACGTGATTGTGTTTTCCAATGCCTACAGCTGTGTGTAATCTTTTAACCTCTCTGTTTTAACCACACAAACCCTGATTGCACAATTGCCTGGGGGGGGGGGGGGGGTGAATTAGGGTTTAAGAAGTCGTTAAAATATCCAGCTTCGGCCTAGCAAGTTGGACGGTTGAGCTCTGCTGTGGCAATCTTCTTCTAATAAATCTTGTCTTATTCGACCCTGTGTGATTAGTATACCTTGACATTATCTAGAAATTATTATCCCAAGTTCCCGTTTATGTCCGCGGGGCTTGCCCTTTAAGTGGGTCTCATTTACATTGCACTGTGATTGTGTGGTCCACAGAGTTGGGTCACAGTCATAACAGAACCTTAAACACTCCAATTAAATTAAATATGGAGGGCTGAAATGGGAATGAATGGTTTGGCAGACGCATGCGTCTCGTTAACACTCTCATTCAATTAATGGTTAATTTAGCATGGCTTATGAGGCCTAATCCCTCTGTAATAGATATGTAGTGGTGGAAAGTAACTAAGTAGCCTACATTACTCAAATACACATTTTTAAGCACTTTTACTTTACTTCAGTATGTCAATTTTTCGATACTTTTACTTTTACTGAACTACAGTACATCTCAGAGGCAAATATTGTACGTTTTACGTTTTAATTATTTTAAAACTTGTGTTGCAAGTTACTTTGTAGATTATACTAGATTTTTAGGCTGCTAAGCGGCCTTCAAATCCAGTCATATATATCGCTGATCAGACCAATGGTAATCTCTCAAGAACAGATTCTGCTCTGCGTTTGAATCTGTCGGGGAGGTTCGTCATAATATGTACGCAGTAGCCTACAAGTGGGCGTGCCTTCAGATCAGGAAGCAGGCCGCGCTTTACCCAATCAAATGTAGTGGGCGGGATTCACGTGTCCGTCGATCCCCACACGTGTCCGTCGATCCCCACTCGAAACAAACCGACACTCATTAAACAATAGCGTCCTCGGAGCAGACAAAACCACGGAAAGATATTCACATTTTAACTTGCTCTTTCATCATAGAAACAAGTGGGCTTATAACCAAAACGATCCATGTTCTCTGGGAGAAGTGGTGTTAGTGTTCCGTGTAGAAATATTGTTAGTGGGAAGGAAAACATAGTCGCACCACCGGAAGTGATACGCTGAAGGCAGACCAAAACCCCGGTTTCCTTGTGCTACGTTTTCTTCCTCCCAGAGCCAACTGAGATAGTCAAAAACAGCAGAGGGCGCTGTTTTTCCTTTTCATTTGGCGCTGGGTTCCCAGATTGGACCAATGGTGACAGAATTATGGCCATTTGAAGCGTTAAACACTGCTGTAGTGCCCCATATATTTGTTTTTTCTTTATCTGACTATTTTCATGGCAGATCCCCTGAACAGTTGGAGGGATTGGAGCAACAGTGTGCACCTGTAGCACCGAAGGGTTCACACGTGGACCCTGAAGATAGAGAGAGAGAGACCCTGAGCATAGCACAGAAATGTATGTGGCTGCTATCCATGGTTCTGAAGAAACTGTCACTGTCCAAGGGGCCTGTGGCCCACACGTGGTCCCCGGTGTGGCTGTTCTGATGGCAGTCCCCTGAACAAAGTGTGTGCCAAGTTCGGTGCAGATCAGAGCAACAGTGATTTTGTAGATCTGCAATCTTCACAATTCTAATTAAAAAACAAAAATAGGAACACTTTTTGGACATGTGAGGTTTCTGCCCGACAGAGACGATATGTAAGTGAAAAGCAGATTAAAGTGAACGCAGAGACTACAGAGCGATGACTTTCCCACACGTTTTGTTCTGGGAGGCAGCAGCATCTCAGAAAGGTGGAGATTATTACTGAGTGTCCGGGTGGAGACATTAAGCTAACACACTGCTCACACACAGGTCGGCTGCCAAGGGGTTTTTTCCCCGGAAAATTCAATTAAATTGCGTTTTTCCATGCAGAACACACAACGGGATGGACTGTAAATCTTCAGAGAGAGAGAGAGAGAGAGAGAGAGAGAGAGAGAGAGAGAGAGAGAGAGAGAGAGAGAGAGAGAAAGATAGAGAGAGAGAGAGAGAGAGAGAGAGAGAGAGAGAGAGAGAGAGAGAGAGATTTAAAAAAAAAGCTATCCTGCAAGGTAATTAAATCTTGCCCTCCGACGTCAAGGAAGTGTGGGGAAATATGGAGACTTTAGAGTTTTTACACTTTTCAGATCCAACCGGCTAGCTTCTCGCACAGTGCTGGACATTTGGGATGTCATTAGCAAGAGTTCTGCAATATACACTATGAAATGTACTGAAACATTCACACCTTAATGGCCTAGCAGGGCTTTAACACTGACTGGATTGGAAAGGAATTAATGAACAATATTTAAAAGGATGTAGAGATAATATATCAACCCAAGTTGGTCCTGCACTGGAAATCAGACTTTAACCACATGAACAGTAGCATCCATATTCTATTACTTAGTGCTGAAATTCGCACCAGGGACGCCATTTTAGGCAGGGGAAATGAAGGCAATTACATCAGCTCTCATCATCGTCAAAACAACTAACAACTCTGTATCATAAAAGAAAACAGACATCTATTTCAGAGGGACATCTAAAAACCTTACTGTACTGTTTAATACAGCACTAAAAAACTGCATGTATCATAAAAGAAAACAGACCTGTAGGAAATGGAGGTCCATCTCCTACACATCTAAAAGATGTTTAGATAGACATTCAAAAACATTATAATGGTACTAAAACAGTCCAAATAGTATTATAAAACAGACCAGAATATTAATTCAAGTTATACAGTCTTATTGCGGCGGGCAGAACAGATCTCGTATAGCGCTTCTTAGTGTTGTAACAGCATAAATGGTAAATGGTGCATTTATATATAGCTTTTATCCAAAGCGCTTTACACAGATTGTGCATTATTCACCCATTCACACACACATTCATACACCGATGGCGGAGGAAACCATGCAAGGGCACCAACCTGCTCATCGGGAGCAATCAGGGGTTCAATGTCTTGCTCAAGGACACTTCAACACTAACTCTGGGGGAGCCCGGGATCGAACTGGGAACTTTGCGGTTTCCAGTTCACTCTACCCGGCCACTCTACCCCTGAGCCACTGCCGCCCTGTGTTGGTAAAAGAGCTTTTCTGCCCAGCTCTGGCCTCTCTTGAACTGGACATCTGTGTTCCCAGTACAGGTCAGTTTATTGTCCAAGCGTACCGCCATGGCACGCTTGGACAATAAACCTGGCGTCTATTGTTTATTACCGCCGCCACGGTACGCCAGGTACTTGTATTCCCCCCCCCCCGTCCCCCCCATCCACCACCATCTCCTTTGTTCTGCTGAAGTTGAGCAGCAGGTGGTTCCGCTCATCATAACTGAGCTCAACATCATCAACCAATAGCTCATGCTTGATTATACATCAATGACATGACTAGTTCGCTTTTGTTGTTGTTTTTCTGCAGAGAAAACGGCATTGACTGAGAGCGTCTTGCATAACATTATCTATGGTCAGAAGAAGCCTTTGAATATTGTTTTGTTTTTGGTTTGTAGACGACTGATTAATTCAGCTGCGAGCCCATTGGTTCCGTCAGAAGTTGAATCTCTCTTCATCTTGCATAGTGTTTTCTTTGTACTCCAGAAGTCAGAACCTGTCAATCTTCACGCACAATGCTCATACAGGTATGCCTGCATTAATCAATCAAACATATTGAGGAATGACATTTGAACATTGTTTCTGACTATATAATTCCACGCTGAGATGAATGTGTAACGATAGCTCCCAATTTATACTTCATCGTACGAGGGTGTCGCTTAGCAAAAATAGCCAGTGGTGTAAAGCACTAAAACATTTTACTTAAAGGTTCTATGACATTCATTTTCACTTTATTTTTTATATTTTTTGGGGGGTTTTATGACCTCAATTACACCCAAAAAATCTGAACTTTGAACATTCAGTGGATTTTCTGTGGTCTGGGGTTTTCTGAATAATTAGGCTGAAACGTAATCTGAGCTTGGCTCTTCGGCAGTGAGGTCACAGCCGATTAATCCCGCCCACTCTCCTCCTCGCCCCTCCCCTCCCCTATAGAGACACACGGCCGGAAGCGGAAGGCCTACAAATCCACGCCCACTTTTGACACTCGGGGTCCGTTAGAACGATGAACTGTCCCATATCTTTCATCTCGATATACTACCCACAATATACTATAATATACTCCATCAGTATGTCAAAACCGCTAGCATCGGAGATCCAGAGTTTAAGTGGTCGCATGGTATATACGTCACGGAAGCATCCCTTGAGGTTTTCAATACCCGGAAAACTGGCGAAAGTGGCCGTTTTCAATAGGTTTTGGTCATTATCTCTGGAACGGAAGGTCCAATCTGCTCAGTTCAAAGCTTGTTGGATGCGTGACTTTGAGGACATTAAGCACGGGGAGGCGAGGTCTTAGTTGGGCAGGCGAGCGCCTCTCCTGCCTCTACAGTGGGTACGCCACCGGTCGGCGCTCGGCGCTCGTAAAGACAGTGATGTCACTGAAATGCCCGTCTGCTGTCTACCCTCTGCTGTGTTAGCATTATGGGTAACTCGTTAAAGTGGCAAATTAAATGTGAAACACATCAACTATTAAGAAAACAAGAAGATATGTTGACAAAGACACTCCATACATTTGGAAACATATTTTTATTTAAATCAATATCGTCTTCAGTTAATGCAGGATAATTTTAAAAGTAGGCTAACTTTCATATCCTCTCATAGGGAATGCATTGGCAGCTGCAGTTCATCGTTCTAACGGACCTCGAGTAGTGGTGCTGTCTCAAAAGTGGGCGTGAAATTTGTAGTCCCCGTGTGTCTCTATCCTTTCCTTTGGGGGGGGGGCGGAGCAGAGGCGATGATTGACAGGCAAAATCCCTCACCAGCGACACCCGCAGGCAAAGATTTATTTTTTTCATTGCAGTTGAAAAGGCTTTAGAAATGTGAGAGAAAAACACCTGCCATGGATCAATGGAGTGGAATTTTTTGTTAAAACTTTCTATACACGTTTGAAGGACCATGACAAAGACTTTTAATGTGTGGTAAAACTGAACGTCATGAAACCTTTAAGTAAAAGTATCAATACTGCTAAATGTAGAAATGCTCTGTTACAAGTAAAAGTCCAGAATTCCAAAATGTACTTGAGGAAGAGTACAAAAGTATTGGCATCAAAATATACTTAAAGTACCAAAAGTAAAAGTACACATTATGCAGAATGTCACAGGTTTCAAATGTATACAAATCTTTTGAAAATAGCAGATCTACAAGATCTTGTAGATCGTCTATTTTCAAAAAGCCAATGTTTAAATAGGGCTGAAGTGGTTAATGTATGTGTTGTAATGATAATACAAATCTACAAAGTAACTATAGTAACTAAAGTTTTCTAATAATTGTAATGGAGTAAAGAGTACAATATTTGACTCTGAGATATAGTGGAGTAAAAGTAAAAGTAAAAAATAATTGGAAATACTCCAGTAAAGTAAAAGTACCTAAAACCTGTACTTAAATACAATACGTAAATGTACTGCCGATATGCAAGCTCCCAACGTGTCGCGGACGCGATGTGATCTTGCGGCTATTTCCGACGTTGCATAAATTATAGGCACGAGAGAGAGGAGCAGCCTGTGTATACGAAGCATACATTCTTAAGCACCACAACACACTGATAGCTTTGTCATTATAAGCACCGTGTCATTAAGAACAAAGTCATTATGTCCCTGGAGCTGTCCTGGTCTAAAATGTCTGAAACGGTATCCTATTGAACCGCTTCATTAGGCCTGAGTGTAATAGGCTCTCTAGAATGCACCGCACGCCACGGAGGTGCAGTGTAAAATACAATGGAATTCAATTCATTATTTCACACTGAGATCATCGTTAAGGCTGACACCCCTCTAACTAGAATGGTTCATGGATACCATAAGAAGAAAATCTATCCATTTTGTTCTCTCTGCCTACCCTTTATCTGGTGAACGATGATGAGAAACTTAACCCTTAAGACCGGGAAAGAATCTGTGTCATCTTTAGATTTCTTTGGCTATTAAAAAAATAGCAGATATAGGCTACTGTAAGCTCTAAGATTGTAGATCTGCTAATTTTTTTATTATCGCGAAAATGTGTGCAAATCTTTAAATATATATTTTTAAAGCTAACATTTGTAACTCAAATCTTTTTTTAGATGGGGGTCCCTGGAACAAAACATTCTGAGATGGGGGTCCGCGGCCAAATACATATCTAAAATGTTTTCTAAATCCTAACAGTATGTTGCTATATCAGTGGTGCTCCAACTTTTCCATGTCAAGGACCCTCCAAAATCATATGTATTTGGTCGCGGACCCCCATCTCAACATATGTTGTTCCATGGACCCCCAGAAGCAAATTCTGGAGTTAAAAATATGTATATTCAAAGATTTGCACAAACTTCAAAAATTGCAGATCTACAAGCTTGTATATCTGCTATTTTTTAATAGCCAAATAAATCTTAAAATGACAAAAATGATGCTTTCCCGGTCTTTTTCATTATACAGTATATGTCTGACAGACCAAACCACACTTTTATTTGCTGTCTGTGATCGGGTCAGTATTATGTGTACTGGGAGGTTGTATGTCCACGTTAACAATGTAATCAAATCATCTGGTTTTCCCAGTACAAACCTGGGTTGCACTAACAAATCCTCTGCAAATTGAACTCCCCGTATCTCGTTACACATTGATGGTAAGAGTGTGTATAACATCTGATTGCCAATCACTTGTATCCGTTCTTCACCTCTATCACTAAGACACTTGTTTTGACCGCCTGCCCGTAAGCCCTGTAACTTGCGGGCAGAACCATCTTCTAGCTTTTTATCAACGTCTAGGTGTCAATCCAAATTGATTTTATTTCAAGCACAGTTACAGTAGAAGAAATTGCCAACGTGATGAAAAGCATTAATAATCCTAAGGCATCTGGGCTCGATAATACTTAAGAATGCTGCCGACATGATTGCACCATGTATTACACACAATCAATCTGTCCCTAGAGCAAGGCATTGTCCCCCTAGACATGAAACATGCCAATACCGTCCCTCATTTTAAAAAGGGTACTTGGTCTGACCCTTGAAATCACCAGTGTCCCCTCTAACCTTAGAACACTAACGTTGGATAAATTCCACCCGAACGATTGTAATTATGTGATTTTCATAATTCTGCTGACGTCTGAGTTGGGGCGGGTCCTTGGGTACCCTCAGGATGCTCACTGACGTCATAGAAGGTAGGTTTGTTTCCCTGCCCCCACCCTGTTTTTTTTTCTACAGGCAGGTCTTTGGGTGATTTTCACCCACGTTAGTGATAGAGGGTAAAAACAAATCCCATACTCCCACAATGGTCAGCTGATGCAATTAGACTGTGCCTTCACTGGACAAGGCTCTCATGTCCCAGGAATGGGTGGACCAAAGGAGAAGTTTCCGGCTCCATTTTCTTTTTTACAATACCCAAATTTTTCACCAATTTTGCTGCTTTTTATAGGGTCCCCCCATGATATATATATATTTTTTTTTCATGTTGAAATATTAAAGAAGAGTACCTCAATTTGCCATTTATTGTTGTACTTTAACATATTTTGATGAGAAATATGTTTTATGGAATTTATTATATCGGGTAAAATATACCCATCAACGTTAGTGATGGTGTGACAATTTTCAACATTAGTGTTCTAGGGATAAGGAATTGGACAAGGTAATTCATGAGCAGCTTTATCATTCATTTATGTTGGCTAGCTATGTGTCATGATTTTAATTGACATTCAAAAGGCCTTTGATACCGTAGACCACAGCTTACTTCTTAATTTTTTAATGTTCTGCTTTAAGGCGGTTACACACCGGCGAATATGCGAATATACGAAAAATTCGGACTCGTTCCGAATAATTAAAAGACGCTTTTTTCGCTCCGCGAAACTGATGTGGAAGCTTGCATTGACTTTATAAGGTTTTAAAAAAAAACGTATTATTCGCATGAAAAAAATCGTCCCGGTGTGTAAGGACCTTTAGGCTTAAGCCCTTCCGGTCTGGCTTATCTCTCACCTGTTGGACAGGGACCAGAAATGACATTCTTTCAAGGCCATCTTTCAAAAGCTCAGCCTGTGGGTCCCACAAGGAAGTGTTTTGGGCCCCTGGGTTTTATTTTATTTTAAATTAATGACTTACTTTTATACTCTGACGACTCAGCCATCCTAGCCTCAGATGAGAATGTGGTAAGGCTGCAGGTTTTTTTTTTTTGTTGAGGAATTTAATCATAATAAGTTATGGCTTTCAGAAAGTTATCCCTTCAAAACTGACATCGTATTTGGTTCCGGCGCAAATTGGCTTCACCCAGTATTATTGTCCTCGGGGCCAGACTTTTCCTACAAAATCCTCAGTTAGGTAACTTGGTTGCATGATAGATTGCAACCTGGGAGGTGAAACAGTTGCATTAAAGACCATGAGCAAGGTGAACAGCAGAACCAAATTCTTGGCCAGAAAAGCTCAGTTTCAGAACTCCTATCTTGTGTATTGTTATGGAGACTTAACCCATTTAGACCTGAGGCCAATTCTACAAAAACTGTAAACATTTAGAAGACATTTAATGTGTTCTAAATTCTAACAGTTTTCTGAAAAACCTATGGTGCTGTTTCAGTGGTGCTCTGATTTTGAGTGTCAAGAACCCCCAAAATTATATGTATTTGGCCGTGGACCCTCATCTCAAAATATTTTGTTCCCAGGGACCCCCAGAAGCAAAGATTTTAGTAAAACAATGTTTGCTTAAAAAAAAAAACATTGTATACATACATACATGTATTTATATATATATATATATATATTATATATAAAAAGATTTGTACACATTTTCACGATAGAAAGAAATGCAGTTCTACAAGCTCATAGCACGGCACGAAGTAGCTTGTATATCTGCTATTTTTGAATAGCTAAAGTATAAGGTGGCTAAAATGTTTGTGACGCTATAGTACTTATGAAGCCATGAACCCAGTAACCTCATCTCGCATCTCGCATCTCGCATCTCGCATCTCTCTCTCTCTCTCTCTCTCTCTCTCTCTCTCTCTCTCTCTCTCTCTCTCTCTCTCTCTCTCTCTCTCTCCCCCCTCTCTCTCTGTGTATAAAATAAAACACAACTCTCCCCAAGGACCCCTGGGGGTCCCCACTTTGAGAACCAACAATGTGCTGTAAAGCTAAAATGACACCGATGCTTTTTCGTATTTAATGGGTTAACTAAAGTCCTATAAAAGAGAAGTTGCAGGTCGACATCAGGCTTGTCAGGGTTGCCTTGGGGCTAGAGCAAGGGACCATGTTGGTAAACGACACTTCCAGCAGCTGGGCTGGCTCCCACTGGATGCTAGGTCTGTACAATAGGCTTTATGCACAGCAGACATATTGCGAAGACATTCACAGGTGTTACCAATGATACTAATGAAGGCTCTGTTGCATTCTGGTCAAACAGAGTCAGAGTGCTGATATTGTGCAGGACTCACTGGAAACACTCTGCTACACCAGTGGGGCTCACATTTGGGTCCAGGGACCCTCATGGTTCCTTAAGGGGTTTCCAAATGGCCCCTTACGGACTGAGAGTGTACAAATGGAAAGGTCCATTTGGTACCACCTTGAGGACCCCTGGACCCACTTTGAGAACCCTTGTCGTAACAATAATTTACAGAAGAGTGGTGACATTCATGCCCCACACCACACTAGAGCCGGCTTTGCAGGCTGCAATAATATCAAGGCATATCAAGGCTGTTGAAAACGAATATGGTAAATGCTCCTATATGGAGCTGCAAACTGGAACACATATAATGTTTATTAGCAGTCAACATCTTTTTCAAGGGAAAGGTCAAATCCTGGATTTTAGAAAATTATGCCGAGTAGCATGGTTTCTCGTTTAATTTACTTTATTTATGCTTTAAACAGTTTTGTTTTTTATGTACTGTTCCTCGTGGTTTTGTCACATTTGTTTCATTTTGATTAATTTGTGAAAGACCAAGGATCACAATGCTAACTAAGTCTTTCAATCCAATCCAATACACTGTATTTATAGAGCACATTTAAAACAACAGTGTTGAACCAAAGTGCTGTACACTCAGTAACAAAAAATACTAAAATATACAAGAGCAAAACAATACACAACTAGAAAAAGTGCTCCTCGGAGCACATGTCTCCGCCAGGTCAGGTACGTTATCGTGTCCTCCTGGTGGCGCAATGTGAAAAGGGTGGCATTTCTTCTTAAGCCTTTCACGGCAATCGGACACTGCATTCATGATTTGAGGCATTTTGTTCCATTTTGCTAAATTAGACCTGCTGGTGGCGCTATAACAGGCCAATGTGAAAAGCGTACCATTTCTTCCTCGGCCTAGTGGGAATGTGCGTGTGAAATTTCACGGAAATCGCACGCTGCGTTCATGATTTGAGGAATTTTGTTCAAAACGGAGCAATCCTGCAAACATTGGAAGCCAACCTTAGCCAATGAGGATGGAATATGGAAAAGTGGACAGATCCAGGTTGATCACATGACTATAGAGATACTGTGTACCGATTTGCATGACATTTGGATACAATCTGTAGGAGTAATATAAAAAATGGGATTTGCACAAATCTGCCTCCTGGTGGCGCTATAACAGGCCCATGTGAAAAGTTGGGGCAGAGGTTCTGAATTGGCATCCAGGGAGTGTGTGTGCACAGTTTCGCAGCGACCGGGCCAACGGTGCCGGAGATTAGCAGGGCACGGACGGACAGGACACACGGACGGACGGACAGGGGGTAAAACATACTCTCTCACCATGCCTTTCGGCCTGGCGGAGACAATAAACAGGACAACATGACTTTGTTGTTGACGTTCTTTCTTTTGAGATGCATCTCATGTGTTCTTCGAAACATCCATCCACCCACCCACACACCCACACACACACACACACACACACACACACACACACACACACATATATATTATATATACAGTATATGAATATATGTGAGTATCACCACAGTTCTCCTTGACAGGCATCTGTCATGGTTCAGCAGTGTATACTGTACATAAAAAAGTCCCCAAAAACCTTCATCTCGCAATACAATGCCTGGCAATTCTCTCTCTCTATGGTCTGAGGGGCAGAACGGCCCGGTAAATGAGAGCGCTCTGAGAAAGCCCAAGCCACTTACACGGCTTATAGCAATAGGCCAGTCTATTTTTAAAATGGCAGAACATTGCCGGCCAAATAGCCTCTTTAAATGCTTCTCCTCAGTCAGCAGTGGAGACCAAGGGAGAGGAATCAAACCTCAAGAGGAGACGAGAAGCTCGGTTCAAGTTCATTCTCCTCCGGGCGTGACCGCAGACCCTCAGTCAAGCAGGGGATACTTTATTTATTGACGGAGCGAGAAAATGGTTCTCGCATATGGCTCTGTGATGAGCCAAGAATAAGCATTTAACCAACGCTGCAAAGCTACATAAGGAGACGGACACTGTAAATGCCAAATGAATGCTCCGCTATACTGACAGTGTTGCGGACCAAACATAGCAGATCTATACGCATGCAGGGTTTGAAATACTGGGGGATCTACAAGCTCACAATGCTTCGCAGTTCGCACTGCGACACATTGTGAGCTTCAGTGGTGTAAAGCAACTAAGTATGTACTCAAGTACTACTGTACCAATGTCCAATACTTTTACTTCTACTCCACTACATTTCAGAGGCAAATATTGTACTTTTACTCCACTACAATTATTTGAAAACGTTATACTAGTTACTGTGTAGATTTTTGACCACTTCAGCCCTATATACATTTCGGCCGTTTGAAAATAGCCGATCTACAAGCTCACAATGCGTTGCTCCTCGTGATGCTTGTAGATTTGCTATTTTCAAAGGATTTATGAATTTTATACATTTGAAAACCTGTGAAACAGGACATTCTGCGTAAGGGCACGGCCCCACCGCACTTTTATTTTACCTCTGGGGCAGAATCTGACGATGCTTTGTCAATGCAAATGCGTGGATTCTTGGAAAAAATCCGCAAGACCATGAATCCACGCATTTGCATTGACAAAGCATTGGCAGATTCTGCCCCAGAGGTAAAATATAAGTGCGGTGGGGCTGTGCCCTAACGACTACTTTTGCTTTTTGCTTTTGATACTTTAAGTACATTTTGATACCAATACTTTTGTACTTTTACTCAAGTAAATTTTGAATTCCAAACCCTTCTACATTGCAGTATTGGTACTTTCACTTAAGTAAAATATTTGAGTACTTTTCCCACCACTGGTGAGCTTGTAATTGGAAAAGACAAGACAAGACAAGACAGATGTTGACAAATCTTCTCTCAGGGTCCCACTGTCTCCATGCAGGCACAAACATCTTTCAAACGGGAGTCCGCAGACACAAAATTTGGGAGTTCTTGACAAGAAAAAGTTGATGAACCACTGTAGTATATATACACTGTACATGTTCTCTGCAATGTGTGGGTGAAGCTGTGTTTTGAATATAGTGAGAGGAGATGACTAGAGCTTCCCATACACTGTCACTGTCACATATACTGTATAAGTGCAGTAGTATAGCCCGTGGCGCGGGAAGGGGGGGGCTATGGGGGCTGCAGCCCCCCTGGTGATGGGAGCAGCCCCCCTGGTGATGGGAAGTAAAAAAAAAAAAAAAAAAAAAAAGTTTTATTTTATTTTATTTTTTATAATATATATATATTTTATGGATCATAGCAGTCTGTTACGGTCATGGATGAACTTCAACCTGGTGTTTGCACTGTCTTTCTGCCTTTTTGTGTGGGGAAAAACACAGAAAACCCCCAAAAAATCACAAACCGCGCGGGCGCGAGGAGTCCCCCCCGACGCACAGCCCCCCTAGGTATTAAGGACTTCCCGCGCGCCTGCCGTCAAGACACACAGACTCTTTGTAGATTCTCACACTGCTTCTGGTGATTAACTGTGTGTGTGTGTGTGTGTGTGTGTGTGTGTGTGTGTGTGTGTGTGTGTGTGTGTGTGTGTGTGTGCGTGTGCGTGTGTGTGAGAGAACAGGCGAATATAGTATGAGTATGGAATTTCAGCATCATTGCGTGATACAAGTTGAGAGCCTGGAATGGAAAGTTGTTTTATTTTATACACGAGAGGGGTGAGAGAGTGAGAGACAGAGAGAGAGAGAAAAGTATTATTTTTGGGTCATGAGGTTGCTGGGTTCATGGCTTCATGAAAACAAAGATTTTAGTTTGACTTTGTGGCATTTTAATTTTATTTTTTAACCTTATGGTTAGGAGGGTTACAGAGCTTATTTAGTGATTACCGTAAGTGTTTTATCTCAGAGAAGCTTGACCGGTCACCTCTGTGTGAAAGTGTATTAACCACTTAAACCCCAGCATCCGTATTGTGGGGAAAGCAGAAAAATAGCGGATCAACAAGCTCACGAGCACTAGTATAGAGCCCTAAGGGACTCCTATCAACCATAATAGGGTTTAGGTGGTGTAGCACATCATCGCTGTCAGCTGGAAACCTTGTATCTCCTTTTTATTTTTTATTTTTGGTATTAAAAAAATATACACATACATTGGACATGCAAGGTTTCCACCCAATAGGGTCGTTATGGTAAATATCTCACACCCCTACAAGAGGTCACCTGAAGTGAATGAGTAAATCATTTAACCATTGTTACTTAAAGGTAGGGTAAGTGATTTACTTTTGTTAAAATAAGTGTTAAATAGCTCTATATTCAGATAGTACTCATTGCTATAGAGTGTTTGTTCAGTAAAAGGAGTCTCCCATGTCTCTCCAGCTCTTTATTAAACAGAAAATGAATTTTCAGTGCTCTCTCCTGATTGGCTTAAAAGTTGTCACCTACCTGAAAATGTATTACATTGACCGAACAAACACTCTGTAGCAATGATTACTATCAGAATATAGTACTTTAACCTTTTTACAAAAAAAAAGAAAAAAAAGAAAAATCACTTACCCTACCTTTAACCCAATTAGGGTGGGAAACCCTATTTGTATCTATACCTTTCAAGATGGGAACCCCTTTTGGGGTCTAAGTACAGTATATAGCAACATACATATTTTGTCATTTTGTTTATAAATATTTGAAGTTTTTCAGAAAACTTAGGTCAGGATTTAGAAGGCATTATTAGAATCGGCCTCAGGTCTAAATGGGTTAATATGTTGCAAAATTGCTGATCTGATATTTATTTTGGAAAGATTCTTGACTCTCTCTCTCTTTCTCTCTCTCTCTCTCTCTCTCTCTCTCTCTCTCTCTCTCTCTCTCTCGTTCTCTCTCTCTCTCTCTCTCTCTCTCTCTCTCTCTCTCTCTCTCTCTCTCTCTCTCTCTCTCTCTCTCTCTCTCTCTCTCTCTCTCTCTCTCTCTCTCTTAATTTCATCCCTATGCTGGCTCTAATTTTGTCTCTTTATGATGTCATGTATTGATATTTTTTTCATCGGCATGCATATAAAATGTAAAATTGAGAATGTTCATTAGACAGAGTGTAAAAACGAACATAAACATCAGATTTTGCGGTACAGCAGCAATAAATAATGTGCAGGGAATTATTTGTGCATACTCTGAGTTAAATTAAAATGGATGATTTTCCTGCGTACAGCAAATAATAATACTTATCTGAAGAAAACTGACCTGACCTTTCAGTTTTTATTACATAACATATTGCACCTGCATTTTTTCATCACTCGGTGATTCTTCATGTGCAGTGTTGTGTGAAAACGCTAATGAATGTAAAATGAAAAGTTTTGACGTAAATTTTCACCACCACAAGCAAAGTACATGCAAAGACTGCAATAAACTAAAATCTAAATTAAATCAAATGGCAATGCAATTAGATCCAAATTAAATCAAAACACAATGCAATTAAATCTAAATTAAATCAAAAGGCCATGCAATTAAATCCAAATTAAATCAAAACACAGTGCAATTAAATAAAAATATCATTGTTGATGTCAAATCTCCAGTTAATAAAGAGCTAGTTACAGGAAGTCCCCTAGGTTTAATTTTCAGTACATTCAGTGTGTGAAGTAGTCTACCATGACTTGGGGGGGTGCATGTGTCTCAAAGAGAGGACTGTCTGTGACTCTTGTTGCCAAGGAACATTCATAGCTGCAAGTATGCATTTCAAGTATACTTCAAAAAACTGAACCACGCGACAGCATCATACGATGAAGTAAATTAAGGCTTCGGTGGTTAATGACCACATCAAACCTCTACATGGGTATGAAAGCCAAGCATCAATGTTTGATTCAAAACGGCCATGCATGATGTATTATTTTATACAGTTTATTAGCGCAAATGATTTAGGATATAATGGTGATAATGTGGCATAAGTGTTCTCCTGGTTTTAATGACCCCAAGCTTTATTTTGTACTTTCAAAAATGTCAAAAATACAGATCTACAACCACTCACCGCTCACAGTGACGCATTGTAATCTGCAGTTTATTTTTATTTTTATGTGAAATAATAGTTATATTCATCACAATATTGATATCGAGGCATTGGGTCAAAATTATCGTGACATTTGATGTTCTCCGCATCGCCCAGTCCTTAAAAAATAAAAAGAAAGAGCATAATATGAGCGCAATCATCATCATTTACCTGTCAAATCAAGACATCAAATGTGTAGGCTATCAACAAGTCTAAAAACAAACGAATGAACACTGAGTTCAAATGAGTGAAGTTATGATATTCCGGCACCACGCTTCGATGGTGATAGCAAGATTAGCATGCAGTCTCTTCAAGACTCAACCTCGTGCATGCATCATACATCAATAATAGACTAATTTCACGCATGATCCATGATGAGGAAGATACCGAAATATAAAAATGCACGGCATGAATTTAAAATTCATGAATTAAAATACAGCAAAGTACACATCTTGTGTGTAATTTATTGCCCAATAGCTTCATTTAGCTTGGACTGAAGGAGATATGGATATATAGAACAGTCATAGTTCTCTAGTCCTCAATTCACATCGCAGGTTTACAGTTGTAAATAAGTCGGTAAAATTATTTGTCACGCAAGCTCCGTCATTTGCAGTTTCAAGAAAGGCGGAAAGAGAAAAAGAAACAGAAAAAACAGACCAAATATCAACATAGCAGTGTGAAATATATGTTACAGGGAAATTGGCATTCAAGGGAAATTGAAAGGGGAGCGCTTGTTTTCACCGCCCCCCCAGGCAATTCTGTAGAACCAACGCTAGAGGGCAATGCAAGCCAGACATGAGCCCCACACCACACACGCACGCATGCACACGCGCACGCGCACAAACGAGCACGCACACACGCATGCGCACACACGCACGTGCGCGCGCGCACACACACCCGCAAACAGCCTTATTCCATGCATTTGAAGCTGGCGGGCTATGTTAGTGCAGTGAGTGGCAGTTGGGGCAAACGCAGTCCCCACAACATCATTTACGATTCTGTGCCTATCGGTACATAACTCGGACGGCGCTTAGTCGACTAGCAGACCATCGGCCGGTCGGCACGGGTACTCGCGCCTGGACGCGCTCGAGCGCGACTCCTCGGCCTCAAGGTCTGTTGAGTCGGCGCGCCTCCGTCATGGTCCAAAACTATACTTTATCGGCGAAAAAAAGTAGTCCGCGGTTGTTTGAAAAAGTAATGTCCCAAAAAATGTACACTTTACTGGAGTATTTCCGATTGTCTATACTTTTACTTCTACTCCACCTTATCTGAGAGGCAAATATTGTACTTTACTCCACTACAATTATTTGAAAACTTTAGTTACTATTTACTTTGCAGATATAAATTATTACATTATAAAACATACATTAACCACTTTAGCCCTATTTTATACATAGGCTCTTTGAAAATAGCCGATCTACAAGCTCACAACGCGTCGTATCGCGATGCGTTGTGAGCTTGTAGATCTGCTATTTTCAAACATTTTAGTACTTTTACTTTTGGTACTTTAAGTTTAAGTAAAATTTTCATACCAACGCTTTTGTACTTTTACTCAAGTATATTTTGAATTCCGGACTTTGACCTGTAACAGAGTACTTCTACATTGCAGTATTGATACTTTTACTTAAAACATTTTACGTAAAACGTTTGAGTACTTTTTCCACCACTGCATTGGAGCTGTACGTGACTATGCAGTCGTTTGTGTACAGGGGGTAGAGATGGCTGATGATGCCCGTTCTCACCACTTTGCAGCGGTTTGTCAGGAAGTCCACTATTAGTCTGGTTCCTTATGCTTTGATTTAAAATGTTTTTTAAAAAAACCTTTCCAAAAATGTATAGTTTACAAATCTTCAAAAAAATCCAACAAAATTACATAGTGAACCTGACTATATCCAGTTGCACATGGTCAGGTGCAGGCCTATAGGTCTCTGAGCTTTGTGTCCCGCTTGGCAGGAACTATTGTGTTGAATAGTGAGTTGCGGTCCACGAACAGCATACGTACACATTTGTTCTCCTTAAAGGATATACACCATGCATTTAAAAAATATAATAATATTTAATATCATATTGTTTATGTCCCTCAAAAGTTTTTCAAAAGGTTTGAGCCTAAATCAAGCCTCAGATATACTCATTCCAATTAACTTCTCTCTGGCTTATTATGCACTTTCACCTGCAATACCACATTGTCCTGATTTGGCACGTGGCGCTATTGAGCCAGTTTGTATGCATGTTATCTCCTGGTTCTGTGTGGAAAAAGTAAATGCCGGGGCAAATCAGTTCGGCCTGTTTTGAGACCAATTTATTTTTTGGGATAGAAAAGAGGTAGGGGAGACCAAAAACACACAAAGAAGAAGGAAAAGTTAAAATTCATGGTGTAGTCCCTTTAATGGGTTAACTCTATCACTGCCAGATTAAATAAATAAATAAATCACCCACTGCCAGCGATTTTTGGTTTTCCTTACCTTTTCAACTATAGTCACAGAATATTTATCTCCAGAAAAAAAGGAAAACAGATGCAGCCATTTCCCCAAATAGGCTAAGCAGGAGGTCAATGGTGGTGGAGATCTTTCGATCACGTGATCTCCTGGATCTGAGTGACTTGAGGATGAAAATGGTCACTCGTGTATTAGAGAACAGCGCCATCTGGTGCAAAACCACTGAAAACGAAAGTCGTCTTTGGCAGTCTGAGCCTTTGTAAAATAAGTCGTAAAAGTCATCCTTGGCAGTGAAAGACATTGATTACCAAGATATTAAACATACTGTAGTTTTCTATCCCCTTGCCATTAATTACCTAAGTCCGATGATATTTGAAACGCTGTGGAACCGACATTGTGTCCCAAAAACACAAACACAATAGTCGCCGTTCGCATCAATGCGATCTTGGCAATCAACGTGTTAAGACTTGGAACGCATCTGTGTCATTTTTAGATTTGAGCAATTTTTTATTTAATTTTTTATTTTATTATTAAAGCATTATTTTACACTTTGGCTATTCAAAAATAGCAGATATACAAGCTACGAGCTTATATATATGCTATTTTTGAAAAATCGAGTACATTTGTGCAAGTCTTTGAATATATATTATTTTAAGCGAACATTTGTAACTCAAATCTTTGCTTCTGGGGGGTCCCTGGAAGAAAATATTTTGAGATGGGGGTTCGCGGCCAAAATACATATCGAAGATACTTGTAGAATCGGAACCTCAGGCCTTAATGGGTTAACCTGAGGAAGGTCTTCCCCCAAATGCTTGACCACTGATGGCCATTGCGAAGAAGTCGCAGGGGAGCCATTTTTCCAGAAGCTGACACACGACGGCATGCAGAGCACAGTGAAGTCCGGTTTTATACTTTGCTGTATCACAGCGTCACACGTTGAAAATAGCCGATCTACAAGTTCATCAGTTGCACCGCCGTCACCGAACGACTGAGCATAAATTAGGCATGAGCCTCAAGTGTCTGGCGCCATGTCTGCTGCTGCTGCAGGAACAAAAAAACTCTGAGCTGAGAGATAAATTGAAGAGGAAAATGTCAGGTCGAATGAGAGGCTCAGTCCTCATACTGGCTCTCTAGTGTGATAGAGAGAGACATGCCTCTGACGCAGGGAAGGAACGCATACACGCACACGCACGTGTGCGCGCGCACACACACACACACACACACACACACACACACACACACACACACACACACACACACACACACACACACACACACCTACACACGGCAGTGGAATTATTGTATTATTATTATATATATTATTATAGTCGACTAAATCTACAGTTGATTCAGTCGACTAAAATGTATTTTGGCGGTGCCTTGATGGCGTCGTAATGACTGATTTTACACTTTGTTGCATGCTCACGTTTTGAGCTTGTAGATCTGCTATTTTAAAACATTTCAGTACTTTTACTTTTGGTACTTTAAGTACATTTTGATACCAATACTTTTGTACTTTTACTCAAGTAAATGTTGAACTCTAGACTTTTAATTGTAACAGAGTACTTCTATATTGCAGTATTGAACATTTGAGTACTTTTTCCACCACTGTACCCATACACACTGTACATTAATACACACTTGATGTATGTTCTAAAGTGAGATTGTGTTGGTTTTGTATACAGTAGTCTTTGTCTATTGTGTTTGGCTGTGTTTTGAGCAGAGAAAAAAAAAGCCTGGGTACCGACTCGAGGCTGGGCTGTGGCTGACTCATTGTATTGAGCCGTTACCAATGTCACATTGTTTGCTTGTTTTGCAGAAACACACACAACCCCCTACGCACACACGCACGCACGATGCACACACACACACACACACACACACACACACACACACACACACACACACACACACACACACACACACACACACACACACACACACACACACACACACACACACACACACACACACACACACACGACACACACACGACACACACACACACACACATCTCCACCTAGACAATGTACAGTATTTCACGAGTCAGCCGCACTAGAGCTGAATTGAGATCAAATTTACTAAAGCAGATTTAGTGGAACAAATCAAGTTTGTCCATTCTGACCGATGCCCACCCAGCAATCATAAATCGAGTAGCCAGCCTCTGCAACACTTGCTGACACATGCACAATACACAAAGAGTTATACACAGATTACACACACACACACACACGCACGCACATTTGTATTACTAGTGAGGGCATAAAAATTGGAGGACTGCAATTTTATAAATGCAATTGTTTTGCCTTTTTTAACCCTTACCCTAAAGCTAGAGTTGTACAACGTTGTGCACTGCACAATGTTATCGGCGTACAAAATAACTGATGTACAAGATCACAATGTGTTGTGAGGTCATAGATCTACTATTTTTGGTTTGTGGCACTGAGGCAAAACTATAAGTATAAACCAACCTCCAACCCTAAATCCTAAACCTAACCTTTAAATGTGTAATTCTAATCCTAACCTGAACATTTTCGTAATTGTAAACCTAACAATAATACTTTTTATTTTATTTTACCATAAAACAACATTTTTCTTTGGTGATGGACCAGGAAAAGAGTCCCCAATGTCTATTTATCAAACTCTGCTATACTTATGGGGACATTTGGCCCTCTCACACACACACACACACACACACACACACACACACACACACACACACACACACACACACACACACACACACACACACACACACACACACACACACACACACACACACACACACACACACACACACACACACAGAGTCATGACAGTTGTATCTTGTGGCACACTGATTGGTTTACTTGGCAGGTATTATAGTAAACAGGAGACTCCAGATGTGCCTCACACTTTTGATGAGCTTGTAATGTCTCATTTGACTCCTGAGGACATTTTAATTACATCCATAATAGCCACCTCTGTAAACTGCCGCGTGGTTATGAATGTAGCCGTTAGCCTTTAGCTCAGCGAGGTGCAGATGTTCTTGTTGGCTGAGATACGCGTTTCTGTCTGCTGAGAAGTTGAAATCCAATTCATACTTTAACCCATTAAGATGAGACCGATTCTACAAATGCCTTCTAAACCAGTAGTTCTCAAACGTTTTTGTGCCAGGGACCCCCAGAAGAGAAATTCAAAATGTTTCAAGATTTTTCAAACACTTTCAAGATTTTTCCAAAGAATTTCAAAAATAGCATTATTTAGCCTACAGTTGACGCACTGTGAGCTTGTAGATATGGAATTTTTTGAGAATCCTAAAGCTCCTTTTTCATGCAAATAATACGTTTTTATGTTCCTATACGTAGCTAAAATCTAAAGTGCCACAGATGCTTTCCCAGTTTTAATGGGTTGATATAAAACACATGGTCCTGGCGCCAAGGATGTTTTAGAAAGCGACGACGTTGTCATTTTTCAACTTAACAAACAATCAAACAAACAATTCCGTAATGTTTTTAGAGAAGTTTTCCAAAAACACGTTCATGGGGAATTGTCATTGTGATCTATTTATTATTATTATTATAATTTTTTTTTTTACAAATTATGACTTTAAATTAAACTCTTTCATTTAAACTCCCATCACATGACCATGCAGCTCGCCTAAGAACTAGAGCTAACATCGCATCACAATGCTAATGCTAAGGCTAACACAATTAATACATTAACCCATTCAATCCGGGAACGCATAACCGTGTAATTTTGGATTTGCATAGCTATATTATAACCATTATTTTATACTTTGTGCTAAGCTTTTACACGTCTGTATGTGTATACCAGGGTCTGGTGTTTATAAAGGACATCAGGTAAAAAGGCATTCTCTAATGGATCATAGAATTGGCACCTTCTCTGTCTCCAGGCAACCTTAGCGGTTACATGCACACGCCACGGAACACACGACAGCCAATAAATCACGGTGTCAGCGAGTCCATAATATTCCCAGAGGCGACTTCGTTCTCTGCGGGGGGAGATATAAGGGAAGTACATTTTAGCTAAGCTCACAAATCATTTTTAATGAATCCCAGTGCACCCTTCCTTAACCCTTTAAGACCGGGAACGCATTCTTTGGGCTATTCAAAAATAGCAGATCTACAAGCTCATAGCGCGGCACAGAGTGCCGCGCTACGAGCTTGTAGATCTGCTATTTTTTGGGAAAAATCGTCAACATTTGTGCAAATTGAATATATGTGTTTTTCAAAGCGAACATTTGTAACTAAAATCTTTGCTTCTAGGGGATTCTACAAATGTCTTCTAAATCCTAGCATTTTTTTTTTTTACTTATGTCTATAATATCAGTGGTTCTCAAACATTTTTCTTGTCAAGGACCATCCAGAATTATATGTATTTGTCCGCGGACCCCCCCATCTCAAAACCTTTTTGTTCCAGGGACCCCCAGAAGCAAAGATTTGAGTTAAAATGTATATATATATATATATATATATATATATATATATATATATATATATATATATATATATATATATATATATATATATATATATATATTTAAAGATTTACACAAAATGTCACTATCTTTTCAAAAATAGTAGATCTACAAGCTATGAGCTTGTAGATCTGCTATTTGTTTAATAGCCAAAGAAATAAAAAAAATGACACTTTGATGCGTTCCCGGTCTTAATGGGTTAAACCAGCCAGACCCACAACCTGACCTCATGCCTCTACACCCCCACCCCCCATCCTCTCCACCAGAGAGAGAGAGAGAGAGAGAGAGAGAGAGAGAGAGATAGAGACTCAGAGACTTGCTGTTTCCCAAAAAACTCTTTTTGTGTCTGCGTTTGGCCTCCTTCGTGTCAACATGGGGCGAATGAAATGGAAGATCTGTTGAATGACGTCAAGCAAACAAAAGGAAGGAAGTGCAAGTAGAGCCTGCCTTCACTTTGGGAACGATATGTGGGCACTTACTGTGAATCTCTCTCACTCACACACAAACGTTTCAGCCTTGGAGACTGGGTTGCACACACACGCACACATACACACACACACACACACACACACACACACACACACACACACACACACACACACACGCACAGAGAGAAAGATAATCAGTTTATTAATACTGTTTACCTCCGGGGTAGGCTTGTGCCTCATCGGTACACTCAAGAGATAACGCCCGGGATTGCTCCATACGTCAGAGATAAAACAACAGCACTAACATTACCTCTATCTCCACCCTTTTAAAGTCTTCCATTAACACATCCACCGCCAGAGGTTAATCTCATAATGTACTCACCAGTGCCAAGGTGTTTTTGTTGTTTTTTTGTTTTTTTCATGTCGCCATAGATCTTGTTAAAATCCTTAAGATTGAGCCGTGAACGGTCTGTTTACATCCGCGAGATCTCCCTGTATCTCCCAGTGAAGATCGCGTGTCAAACGGGGCATCCATGTTTGAGTTAGAGCGGATTACGTTAAACAGTGAAATGCGAGGAGAAAAAACTACAGGAAGAGAATTGAGTTTCAGTTTCGTCTGTAGAATGGGAGCGGGCGTGATCGTCGAAACCGGATCCCAAATAATTCTATTTCCTGTCATCAAACCGGAAACGGAAGTGGATCAAAAAAATTCCGAAAGTGCACCCGGACCGCGCATGCGCGAAAAGACCGCAGCCCGTAGGACTACGGGCTCGGCGCTTAACCGTTGGATTTAACGGCCCGTAGAACTACGGGCCCGGCGGTAAATGTGTTAAGTTAATGCGCGGAACGATAATAACGGAAGCTCCAGAGAGTCCAGACCCACCAGCGGGAGGCCGGCGGTGAGTGAATGGAGTCAGCGGGTTGTGGTTGGGGGCCGCGAGTAGATAAAAAACAGTTGTATGGAGTCATTTATGCTGGAAGTCTCTGTCTTGGAGAGCGGACAATGACCTGGCACCCGCCCCCCCCCCCCCCCCCCCAACCACTATCCCTCAATTCATCCGCCACAAGTGCTCTGACGCACAATAACCCACATCCACACACAAAGACACAGTGCATGATGGCCCGCTGTTTGTTTTCAATGACAGGTGAAGGCGGGAGTCTTTAGTTCATTGTTGTACGGTACATTAAGGCCCCGTGTCCACTGGGGCTTTATTTTTTTTCTCAACTGAAAACGCCTGGGCGCTCGCCCGCCTGGCAGTGCTTCCAGGCGCCCGAGCTGAAAAATTTGAACTCTCGGGAGTCCGCAGGCAGAGGAGAGTGCCTCGTGTGCACGCGCAAACGCAAGGTAAATGCCCAGTCCCCTGCTGTAGGATTATTGTATAATATGTGAAGAAGGCCCTTAAAGGCCTGAATAAAGGGCTTTCTACATGAGGAACGACTCAACGCCTGTTTAATTGCGTGGATCCGCGGGATCGCACTGCACTCCTCATGTGAATAGACACGTGTGTCCATGCATCACCCAGAAGTTTCATGGGATCAAACCCGCTTGTCGCTATGCCTGTCTGATTGCCCGCGCCTCCCCGCCTGCCCGCACTCGCCTCGCTTTGAAAATGAATTGCTAGACGTGTCATCTGAAAGGCGCTTGGGTGCAGTCACTCATACAGTACACGGCTGAAACTGTTGGGTCCCGTTCACTGCTGTTCTATGTGAGTTTGACGCCTTGGCATGACATTGGAAAGCATCAACCAAAAAAACTTGAGCAAAACGGAATGCTATTTGGCCCAAAGCAGAGAATACACAATGGCAGACTATACGGAAATCCTTGACCACAGACACAGTGAGCTAGCCTGGTAAAGCCCCTCCCTTCGGAAATCTCATTTCCATTTGATTTCAGGAAGGAGTCTGGCATGAGGGCTTGTTTGACTTTTTTTCGTCGTCCACCAAGTGGACGAGCCTATCAGCGTCCTTAGCCTGGTAAAGCCCCTCCTCGCTCATCGTTCTGTGATTGACAGCGAAAGTTGGCCAATCAGGTGGCGAGTTCGAGTGAACCCGAATGGATCCGAGTGCAGCCGACCAAAATGGAACGGCAGCCATTGTTTTCTGTGCGCTGTTTTTTTCGTTTCGGTTTTAAAACTTCAAAATGCTCTCAAACTTCTTTTTTGAGGCACGAAATGTACTTTTAAGATATCGTTCGGATAGAATTTAGTTGTTTAACCTCAAATATGTGGTCAATTAATCATGACAGAGCCTATTTAAAAATACAAATTCAGAGAACCGGCAGGGGCGGGCAGTGACACGCATGTATCCGAATAAGTCATCCTATTTTCAGCATAGCCCTTTCAAAAGTCCTGTTGCTTCACGTTGGCTCTGGTGGTGGTAAAAACGAACTGCTCATTGGCTGAAGGGGAACGAACTGCTGATTGGCTGAAGGGGTTGTCAGTCAACGGTAGTACTCCCGCCCAACTCCAGCCCACAGCCAAAAACCACACACAGGTTCTCCTGCCAGACTCCTTCCTGAAATCAAATGGAAATTAGATTTCCGGAGGGGGAGGGGCTTTACCAGGCTAACAGTGAGCATCACCGTGTCAACCCAGGTCCATTGTAAATGTTAACTTCATTAACTCAACTTGCCTGGTTAAATAAAGGCTAAACTAAAAACAACTAGAAAAAGTGCTCCTCGGAGCACAGGTCTCCGCCAGGTCAGGTACGTTATTGTGGCCTCCTGGTGGCGCTATAATATGCCAATGTGAAAAGGGTGCCATTTGTTCAAGCCAGGGCTTTTCACTGCAATCGGACACTGCATTCATGATTTGAGGCATTATGTTCCAAAAATATGTTTTGCAAAATTAGACCTGCTGGTGGCGCTATAACAGGCCAATGTGAAAAATGTGGGCCAGAGGTTCTGAATTGGCATCCAGGGAGTGTGCGTGCACAGTTTCGCAGCGGCCGGGCCAGCGGGTGCCAGATATTAGCTGCTAACAGACGGACAGGACGGACACACGGACGTACGGACGGACAGGGGGTAAAACATACTCTCTCGCCATGCCTTTCGGCCTGGCGGAGACAATAAAGAGAGGTCGCCACAAGCAGACCTGACTCCCAAGAGAAGACAGACTGTGTGCACCCACACTGTCTGCACACACAATGAGGTGGAAACCGAGCTACACTTTCTAACCTGTCAACTGTACCAAGACATCACACACAGATAGAGAGGGGGGGGGGGGGGAGAGAGAGAGAGAGAGAGAGAGAGAGAGAGAGAGAGAGAGGAGAGAGAGAGAGAGAGAGAGAGAGAGAGAGAGAGAGAGAGAGAGAGAGAGAGAGAGAGAGAGAGATGAGAGAGAGAGAGAGAGAGAGAGAGAGAGAGAGAGAGAGAGAGAGAGAGAGAGAGAGAGAGAGAGAGAGAGAGAGAGAGAGAGAGAGAGAGAGAGAGACTGAGACTGAGACTGAGACTGAGACCTGGACTCAGAGGGACGAAGGGCCTCCGGTTGCGTCACGTTCAGTGGTGGAAAAAGCACTCAAATGTTTTACTTAAGTAAAAGTATCAATACTGCAATGTAGAAGTACTCTGTTACAAGTAAAAGTCCGGAATTAAATTTTTACTTGAGCAAAAGTACAAAAGTATTGGTATCAACATATACTTAAAGTACCAAAATAAAAGTACTAAAATGTTTGACACGACGCGTTGTGAGCTTGTAGATCGGCTATTTTCAAATAGCCTAGGTATAAAATGGGGCTAAAGGGGTTAATGTGTGTGTTTTTATAATGTAATAATTTATAGTAGAACTAGTAACTAAAGTTTTCCAATAATTGTAGTGGAGTAAAAGTACAAGATTTGCCACTGAGATGTAGTGGAGTAGAAGTAAAAAGTATAACACAATTGGAAATACTCCAGTAAAGTAAAAGTACCTCAAAATTATCCTTAAGTACAGTACGTTTACAGTAGTAAATGTACTTAGTTACTTTACACCACTGGTCACGTTTGATGTCTCGGCATGTGTTGTCTAACTCCCCTTCAGTCGAGCAGGTGTGATCGGACCCTTATACTCCCAAATATTAAATTAAACATAACACACTCATTGGAAAGCAGTACATTCTGCAGGGTAGCATCGAGCGTCCCTGTTTCATAACCAGAGGTGTAGAGATGATACTTTTGTGCTCTTGACAAGCTGATATCACACATAACAAGACAAATTTGACAGTTTGATCACTGCAATATGGCTCTGATTGATGAAGCAACGTCAGCAGAGCTACACATGTCTGTCTGGTGGTGTTTGTTACCACTGGTGGTCTGTCTCTCTGTCTCTAATGAGGCTACAGTCTGCAAGAAGCAGCTCTCTAGGGCTCGTACACCGTTGGTTCTCAAAGTGGGGTCCGGGGACCCCCAAGGGTCCTTGAGGGGTTTCCAGGGGAAATTAGCAGATCTACAAGCTCATAGCGCTATGAGCTTGTAGATCTGCTATTTTTTTAATTCTTGAACATTAGTGTTTTTTTTTTTTTTAAAGATATTTTTGGGGCCTTTTCTCCCTTTTATTGATAGGATAGTAAGCTGACAGGAAATGGGGAGAGAGACGGGGGGGTGACACACAGCAAAGGTCGTCGGGATCGGGAGTCGAACCCACGACACGCTGTCAAGCTGGATTACCAGCATGTGGTATGCGCCTGGACCGCTAGGCCAGCGGGTGCCCATTAGTGAACATTTTAACACAAATCTTTGGTTCTGGGGGTCCCTGGCACAACATATTTAAAGATGGGGGTCCACGGCCAAATATTTATCAATTTGGGGGTCCTTGACGTGAAAAAGTTTGAGAACCTCTGCTGTAGACCTCCATCTCTCTCTCTCTCTCTCTCTCTCTCTTTCTCTCTCTCTCTCTCTCTCTCTCTCTCTCTCTCTCCTTTCATATTCAATTTTCTAGAAATGAGGAAAAAGGAAAAATGTTGTGTAATCGTGTGAAAAGATTTGGTTTCTCACACTTTTTTTGTGTCAAGGACGCCCAGAAGAGAAGATTTGTGTAAAAAATTATAATAATCTAAATCCACACCAAGCACTATAATAGCCTAACTATAAAGGTGAATGTTATAGTTATAGTGCATGGTTTGGATGGCCCTTTAGTGTAGAGTTTTGTTCTGCTGAGAGATAAAACGCTGGCCTGAGGACAGTAAAATTCACAGGACCGAACACGGTTGTTACATTACAGTGGAAGAACGTCCCTTTGCTGGGTTCGGATTATCTTGGAACAGACTTTCACGATACCATTTAGGGCTATTCTTATCACATCACGGACAACCCAATGAACCAGTAAATAAGTGAGAGGAATGGTGGCCCTCTGGTCCGCTTGGTTTAATCCATTAAGACCGGGAACACATCTGTGTCATTTTCAGATGAGAATTTTTGCATGTCTTTGAATACATATATTTTTAAAAGGAACATTTGTAACTCAAATCTTTGCTTCTGGCGGGGTCCCTGGAACAAAACATTTTGAGATGTTGAGAATGTTTTCTATATCCTAACAGTATGCTGCTGTATCAGTGGTGCTCCAACTTTTCCATGTCAAGGACCCCCAACATGATATACTCCTTGTATACATGGAAGTACTATAGGAATAGCCATGGTTCTGCCCTTCAGGCACCGTTGGGAACGTTCCTGTGGACACAGAGGATCGTTTTTTTTTTAGCAAAAGTTCAATTGTAAACTAATTTCCCTTTTGGGATTGTGTCCCATTAGTTTAAAGTTGGATAGGTTATTGGGCCTCATATATCTGACCTCCCATATAACAGTATTGGCCATACAACAAAACTGAATATTAACGAGGTTGGGTTCTCTCTCTCGCTCGCTCTCTCTCTCTCTCTCTCTCTCTCTCTCTCTCTCTCTCTCTCTCCTCTCTCTCTCTCTCTCTCTCTCTCTCATTCACTCACTCACTCACTCACTCACTCACTCACTCACTCACTCACTCAAGCTCTCTCTCTCTCTCTCTCTCTCTCTCTCTCTCTCTCTCTCTCTCTCTCTCTCTCTATCAGTCTAATGGCTCTTTTCGTCTACGATGGGTAACCTAGAAAGTTTCACAACTTGAAACTTTCTTTTAGTTTGTTTTTGTTTACATTCCCAGTCCCATTATAATCACAACCACCCCTGAAGTGGCAGGTAAACCATAAACAAACAAAAAAAGTAATACAAAAAAATAGTTACGCGTTGTGAGCTTGTAGATTGGCTATTTTCGCTATCAAAAATAAATAAATATTGACTGAAGTAGAACTCAGGGTTAGTTGTACCTCCTGAGCATGGGGCCCAAATTAGGTTCTACCGGCATGGTTCACTTATATTCTTCTAGTCGAAAACAGCAGTGGTGGAAAAAGTACTTTTACTTAAGTAATGTTTTACTTAAGTAAAAGTATCAATACTGCAATGTAGAAGTACTCTGTTACAAGTAAAAGTCCGGAATTCAAAAAGTGCTTGAGTAAAAGTACAAAAGTATTGGTATCAGAATGTAATTAAAGTACCAAAAGTAAAAGTACTAAAATGTTTGAAAATAGCTCAAAACACGTCGCGATACGACGCGTTGTGAGCTTGTAGATCGGCTATTTTCAAATAGCCTTGGTATAGAATAGGGCTAAAGTGGTTAAAGTACGTTTTACAATGTAGTATAAGTTTCTCTCTCTCTCTCTGTGTCTCTGAGTCCTCTCTATGTCTCAGTCTCTCTCTCTCACTCTCACTCTCTCTCTCTGTGTGTGATGTCTTGGTACAGTTGACAGGTTAGAAAGTGTAGCTGGGTTTCCATCTCATTGGCTGCGGGTACATGGACCATCATGTATTCATTCAGAATGAATTCATTCCGAATAGAGGAATCTGATCCACTCACCTGTTTACATGGGACCTGAATAAAAGTATTCCTCGTTTACATGACCAAAGCATTCATTCGGAATATAACTTTTGACATGCGCAAAGTGGTTCCCGCCTACGCCCGGGCATGGACCAGGGGCCACTACCCGGAGCAGAGCTTCCCCTGGTGGGCATGGGAGGAGGCAATGAATAGCCCCCTTGTGCCTCCGCAGCGGAGGTCTGTCGGTCGTAGACATGCCGGTAAGCAACGCACCGACTCCTGGCCAGGCAGCGTTGTATGCGGTACAAGCCTGTGTTCCTTTGTTATCGCCGTTTTAATGCAAAAGTAGTAGATCTACAAGTTCAGACCAGTTTATTTTTTTGTATTGGTACCAGACACGGTAAAACGTAGGCTAACCTAAACTAGTTGTCACATTTTTCATGTAGGTACGATGACATCATCGCGCATTCGCACATGGTCATTATAATAATAAATAATAATACATAAACACCGGACCGCTCATGGTCACTATAATAATAAATGGAGAGAGAGAGAGAGAGCAACACTACAGTCTATGAAACAAGGCACGCTCATTTATGGCAAAAGTACAAAAGTATTGGCATCAAAATATACTTAAGTAGACAGTATTAGCTACTCATTATGCCGAGTGTCACGTTTTTCTTGTATTATTATGAAAAAGCTTTGAAACATGCTGTAACTCATTCACTGTGACGAAACCCCTCTTTCTGCGCCGAGTAGCGCGCGGTGCGCACACGGAGAATGCGGAGTCTGTCGCCCTAAAACACAATCGCCCCGGGTCAAAATCCAGCAACCATGGAGCGGCCGTGGATGGCCCGCTCAAAAGGTACGTGGGGCGTAGTGTTTTGGGACGATCGTTCCGGCTGCCCATGTAATGAATTGATTAAGTAAAACTCATCTGTTTTCGCTGCAGCTGCGCCCTAATAATGTAGTTTTCATTTATTTTTGTTCACGTATGCTATTAAAACAATGCAGCTATTGCACTATTGGGCCTTAACATGTGATTAAAAATGTATACGTATTTGGCCCCTCATATATAAAATAAATGTAAAATCTGATTTAAAATTGAAACTTGCAGCTGATCAATGCGTTTCTGCGTTTACGTGTGGACAGGGATTTAAAAAAAAAAACTTTGTCATGTGGCCAGGGATTCTTTTTAAAAACTGAGGACTAAAATACCTGTTTAGAAAAAGATCCATATAAGTGTAGCCTAGGCCAGCAATCCTTGGAGCGTCCGTTCTCCTGGACAAGTCTGGGCTTAACCATGATGACGCTATAGAATAGAATCATTCATTTTATCCCGCAGGAGCGACCGTGGCCGAATTAGAGATTTGATAGGTCATTTTTGGACAATTCTGACAGCACTATAAGCACGGACATGCACAAAGGAATGCATGTATTCCAAACAGAGAGGAGCGTTCGGAATAAAGTGTTTACATGGTCAATTCCGATTGGTATATCCCGATTCAAACGGTCTATACCACCCCTCCTAACCCGAATGAAAATTCATTCGGGTCAGACTGGAATGGAATATTCTATTCCAATTGAGGTGTTTACATGAGCATTTCTATTCTGAATGAATTCATCCATTCATTCATTCCGAATAGAAGTGTATTCATTCCGAATGAAACTGTCCATGTACCCGCAGCCATTGTGTGTGCAGTGGAGGCACACAGTTCACACACAGTCTGTCTTCTCTAGGGAGCCAGAGGTCTGCTTCATGTGGCGGCCTCTGTTTTTCATGTGTCTATGAGGTTGATAGAACTTCATTAAGCCCCCTGGTGGTGTTTTTATGGTGTTTTATGTCTTCTCTGACTGTTTTGAATTTCTTCCTGGAGGCTGAAACCTTGAGGGTCAAACGTGCCGATAGAGAAACAGGACTTTAATGACACAGTAAAATGATACCCTCCCCCTCATTATCATAAAACAACAGGTGTGGGCATGAGGAGGGACTAGGACAGGTGGGTGGTGCTAAGGTGGTGGAGGAGGTGCTAAGGTGAGAACCAGGTATACTTAATGAACTGGAGGCGTGTCCACATAAAAACACCCCTAGGGGGTCCCTGGAACAAAACATTTTGAGGTGGGGGTCCGCGGCCAAATGCACATCTAAAAATGTTATCTACAGTATGTTGCTATATCAGTGGCGCTCCGACTTTTTCATGTCAAGGACCCCCCAAAATGTATTTGGCCGCGGACCCCCATCTCAAAAAATATTTTGTTCCATCCCAGAAGTACAGATCGTAGTTAAAAATGTTTGCTTTAAAACAGATATATATGTCACAGGGTGAATGGAGAACCAGGTAGATTGAAGACAGAGCGCTTGTTTTTAGGCACGGGGCTTCGGGGCGAGGCGGGGCTTTTCGAAATAGGGTTTATTAGCGAGGCTCGCGAGGAGGAGGAGGAGAAGGAGGACGCGGCGCTGCGAGGCGGGGGTTTATTACGTGAGGCTCGCGAGGAGGAGCTCCTCGCGAAATAAACCGTCCTCCTTCTCCTCGGGGAAGGAGGACGGTTTATTTCGCGAGGAGGAGCTCCTCCTCGCGAAAGGAGAACGTGGAGAGGCAGGGCTTTGATGTGCCGACGCGGACCTGTCTTTTGTTGTCCCCCCCACATAGCAACCAGGAAGCTACGCTAGGGGAACGCTGAACACGCGTGCACACGCACACGCTTGTCCACGACGGAGGCGCGCCGACTTAGTGGAGCTTGAGGCCGAGGAAGCGTGCCCTCGCGCCTCCAGGCGCGAGTGCCCGCGCTGACCGGCCGATGCTCTACTAGTCGACTCAGCGCCGTTTGAGTTGTAAACCGATAGGGACAGAATAGTTCTTTTCATGGATCACTGTGTGTGTGTGTGTGTGTGTGTGTGTGTGTGTGTGTGTGTGTGTGTGTGTGTGTGTGTGTGTGTGTGTGTGTGTCAGGGAGAAAGTAAAACAAAAGCCAGAACACAATAAAAGTATCTTAACAGTCCTGCTTTCAATAAACCAAAAAAAGCATGAGCGTGTGCGCGTGTGTGTGCGCTTGTGTGTGTGTGTGACTGTGTGTGTGTGGTCGCAGTCATATATGTTTGTGCACAAGCCTGGCTTGTGGCTCCCTCTAGTGTTGCTTCTACAGAATTGCTGGGTGGGTGGTAAAAACGAACGCGCCTTCTTCAATCTACCTGGTTCTCCATTCACCCTGTAACATATATATTCATAGATTTGCACAAATTCTCCACGATAAAAAAAGAATAGCATGAGCTTATATCTGCTATTTTTGAATAGCCAAATAAATCTTAAAATTACACAGATGCGTTCCCGGTCTTAATGGCTTAACCAGACAAGTTGAGTTAATTAAGTTAACATTTACAATATGGACCTGGGTGACACGCTGATGCTCACTGGGTCTGTAGTGAAGGATTTCCGTATAGTCTGCCCATTGTGTATTCTCTGCTTTGGGCCAAATAATAGCATTCCGTTTTGCTCAGTTCCTTTTGGGTTGATGCTTTCCAGTGTCTCAGATACTTTTCTTTTTGTTTCCTTATCCTTTGGTTTTTAGTCGGGGTTTCTGTCTGGTGGCTTCTGCTTGTGTTTGTTAACTCTTTGACTGCCAGAAATAAAACATCATTTGCTAAGCCACTGCCAGCGATATCCAAGTGTTTTCACTAACCTTTGAAAATATCATAGAATGTTATTCTTCACAACGATCCACCCGCCGAACGCTTTAAAAGACGTATAGGGGGGTCTCGTAGTATCGGAGAAAACAAATTGTGCCGCCGGGATAATCCATTCCATAGCTATGGGCAGTTGAATGTGGGTTGTTTTTTGCCAAAAAGCTACAGAAAGCAGAGAAAACGCAATTTTTCCAAAGTGAATCTGGATGTTTTTTCTTGCGATCACGTCATTTGCTGCTTCATTGCTTCACTGGGAGTCAAATGGTGACTCATAGGTTAGCGAACAGCGCCATCTAGCGTAAAAAACACTGAAAACACAACATCTCGTCATTCTCGTCATTGGCAGTCTGCAGCTTAGCAAAATATGACGAGAAATCTCGTCCTTGACAGTGAATGAGTTAACAGAGTCCCAGAACCAGCTGGCTGAGGAGACATCTCTCTCTCTCTCTCTCTCTCTCTCTCTCTCTCTCTCTCTCTCTGCAGGTGACGGCTTTGTTAAGGTCTGGGTCACTTTGTTTCAAGTAATTATATGATGTAGATGCCCGCTTTTGAATTTGGCTAATTAGGAGCTAACATCCTAATTCTGCTCTGCAGGTATTATTTGGTGTTGTCCGTTGGATGCCAGAGAATGGATTTTGCAGAACTCTGCATGCGGTCTCACTTTCGAACCATCAAAGGAAATAGGTTCTATGACAGAGTCCGATATTTTCGGAGACAGATTTTAATTGGGATGTCTACCTCGAGGTTCCTTTTGATAGTGAGTAAACAGCCTTGTCTCTCAGGCCGTTCACAGCATTGTTGAAGTTACCTTTGTGCTACTGATGTTTAGATAGTGGGAGAGACAGAATCAAGGTGTCGATGGACTTACCATAGGAGTCCCCTCGAAGCCTACGTCTGCTATTCAAAAATAGCAGATCTACAAGCTCATCGCACGGCACCGAGTGCTGCGCTACGAGCTTGTAGATCTGCTATTTTTGAATAGCCAAATAAATCTAAAAATGACACAGATAGATGCTTTCCCGGATTAAATGCAGCCAACACTTGAAAATGTGTGAACATCTTTGAATAAATATATATTTTTTAAAGCAAGCATTTGTTACTCAAATCTTTGCTTCTGGAGGTCCCTGGAACAAAATATTTTACAAATAATGTTACAAATATATACAGTATATTTTTGGCGATTTTTCTAAAAAATTGCAGATCTACAAGCTTGTATATCTGCTATCTTTGAATAGCCAAAGAAATCTAAAAATGACAAAGACGCTTTCCCGGTTGCCTTAATGGTTGCCCAGTGAAAGGCCGAGTTGAGTTGTAACCCATGTATTAGTTGGTTTGTCGTCTGGGGGACATACCGGGGAGCTGACGTACAGTACCACCTCCTGGTATAGGCGTTTGTCAACATGTGCATTGAGTGTCACGTGTCAGGTTCTCGTCCTGGTGTCCTGGTGTTGAAGTCCCCACAAACTATATGTGACCCATAGAGTTAAAAAATAATAGAGAGGGCACCCGAAATCCCCTCCCATCCACTTGCATTGAGTTGCTCACCCAGTGCATGAAGCGAATTCACCCCTTCTTCCGGGTTGGAAAGTGTGATGGGCGTAGCCTATTTGGGGCCACTGTGATACGTTCTGCGTCACAGAAGTGACGCGTTTTACGTCACAGAGGTGCACAGCCCCGTGCGCAAGCTTGTGCGCAAGCTCGTGAGTCGAGCCCATTGGTCGAAATAGTTTTCGCTCGTACATTGTGCAGTGGCCCCATCCGTTTAAGCTGCAGTACCTGTGAATGGCCAGCATGTCCAATGCGCTTCAATGCAACCACT
The DNA here is from genome assembly GCF_963280865.1 of Gymnoscopelus braueri. Lineage (NCBI taxonomy): Eukaryota > Metazoa > Chordata > Actinopteri > Myctophiformes > Myctophidae > Gymnoscopelus > Gymnoscopelus braueri. The sequence continues at coordinate 407,816 of NW_027660596.1, read as the reverse complement.
GGGTTCTGGGGGCTTGATGTGACCAGGTCCACGAGCCTGGAAAAGCTTAATTTCCTCTGGTATGGAGACTGTGTAGTCCTTAAAAGATGAGGATTTTATTGAGGGATGTACGCAGCATACAGCACAATATTCTTCTCAGCTGAGGCAATTTCCTTATTTATATCTAACCAGATGTAAAAAAAAAAAAAATCTCCTGTTTTGATTAGCTTAATGGACTGGGTTAGTTCTTGATTCGTACCATATTAGCATACCTCCAGAGTCTCTTCCCTGTCTGATATCCCCCCACTCTCTCTCTCTATCTAAGTATCTCTATCTAAGTATCTCTGTGTGTGTCTCTATGGTGTGAAATATTAGTCTCTAGTCTTTTTTTGTTTTGGTTATTTTTTATCCTTTTTTAAAATTAATTCTAGTCATGCTCACGGAGTGTTTTTAACAAAGTGTTTTAAATTATCTCTCTCTCTCTCACTCTCCCCCTCTCTCTCTCTCTCACGCATGCACGCGCACGGCACACGCACACGCACACGCACACGCACACGCACACGCACACGCACACGCACATTCATGGTTACATACCTTGTGGTTGCATTAGGCCCTCTCTCTCTCTCTCTCTAATCTGTGCAGCGGGGCGAAATGTGATGTGAATGGCTTTTCCTGGTACCCGTTCTGCAGGAGAGGGGCTTGTGTGTGTAAAGCGCTAATGGACTCCAGCGACGGCGGCTTCGACCCCCCGCTGACCTACCCTCAACCCCCCCCCCCACTCCCCACAGCTTTGACCCCCCCCCCCCCACCCGCCATCTCGCCAAACAAGCTCAGACTCCGCCGCATGTCTTTTTATAGACTCACTCACGCAGACCACCCTCTAGCTTGAGGTGAAAAGACCTTTGTTATTCAGTGGTGGAAAGTAACTAAGTACACAATACTCAAGTACTGTACTTAAATACAATTTTCAGTACTTTTACCCCACTACATCTCAGACTCAAATATTGTACTTTTACTCCACGACAATTATTTGAAAACTTTAGTTACTTTGTAGATTTTGGCTATTATTACAAATCATACATTACTCACTTCAGCCCTATACATTTCAGCCATTTGAAATAGACGATCTACAAGTTCACAATGTGTCGCATGAGCTTGTAGATCTGCTTTTTTCGAAATATTTGTACACATTTTGAACTTGTGAAATGGGACATTCTGCATAATGAGTACTTTCTACTTTTGGTACTTTAAGTACATTTTGATACCAATAGTTTTGTACTTTTTACTCCAGTACATTTTGAAATCCGGACTTTTACTTGTATATTACTTAAGTATTTCTATATTGCAGTATTGATACTTTTACTTGAAAGAAAATGTGAGTACTTTTTTCCACCACTGCTCACTCCGCAGACCACGCTCTGCTGAGGTGAAAAGACCTTTGTTATTCGGGGGTGGCGCGGGGGTGGGGGGCCAGTGGTATGAGGGCATGGGGGCATGTATACAGTACCTGTGCATGGAGTGTTGCTCCATTAGTGCCGGCTTCACGCTTCTCTTATCAGACACACTGTGTTGTTGTTGTTGTTGTTGTTGTATGTTGATAAACATGGGGTTCGAGATAAAAGGAGGGGAACAAAACAGAGTAGCCTATAGTGAGGGGCAATTTCTTAACCACTTATATACCCCAGCATCCTGTATTGTGGGGAAAGCTTACGCAGAAAAATATAGCAGATCGACAAGCTCACAACTTGTAAGCTTGTCGATCGTCTTTTTACGGCGAAAGCTTTCCCCACAATAACAGAAAACAGAAAAGACACTAGTATAGAGCCCTGAGGGACACTCAACCATAAGGGTTTATGTGGTTAACCACGTGAACACTATATATACTGTACTTCTATTTTTTTATATATATCTTTTATTAAAATGTCATATAAAAAGCAGAGACATGTATCCCCCCCCCCCCCCATTAAATGCACAGCACTGTTGACAATGAAAGAGGAGTCGGGCTGGAATAAAGTAGCTGCTGCACCAAACGCTCTTTGTAATCAACGTTTTCCCACTTTATGATTCAGTATTGATCCACCTCAAGCCTTTAGGGTATTCAATTCACTATACTGTAGCTATAGGGTCTATGGCTTATTTGCAGTGGATAACAGCAGTGGTGGACGGTAACACAACATACCTTTACTTGAATGCTGTACTAATCACATTTTGTTGTGGAGTATCTTTACTTTACTTGAGTATTTGTATTTGTGGATACTATGTGATTTCCACTCCACTACATTTCAAGGACGGTTAAACGTACTGTGCATTATGAATGAACCACGTAGGTAAGGCAGTTGTATTTGTATAGCACCTTGCCATATTGGAAATAAATTGGGCCTCTTCTTACTTCCTTCACAGGTGTTACCAATGATACTAATGAAGGCTCTGTTCCATTCTGGTCAGGGTGTTGATATTGTGCATGTTGGCTCACTAGAAACACTCCATTTTGGTTCCCAGATGGCCCCTTATGGTGGGTGTGTAACTCTGAAAGTGTACTAATGGAACCAAATGGACCCGTAAGGGTCCATTTGGTTCCATTTGTTCACTCTCAGAGTTATGGGGACAAATAAGACAACCACTATGCCACACTAAATGGAACAGAGCCTTAATTAGAAATTAGGATGCTTAAAACAAAATAACAAAACATTAACAGACACAGTTAAAGTGCAGAAGAGAATTAGTAACTCAATCAAAGGCAGCGGCAAACACAAAGGTCTTTAGTTGTGTTTTAAGAGAAATAAGCTAGCAGACCTGGAGTTATCTGGGAGTTTGTTCCAAATATGTGGTGCATAAAAACTAGATCCTCCAATACGACTTGTGTGTTGAGTACTGACATTTAATAATTTTGTATTTGTAATTGCTTTATGTGGACCCCAGGAAGACTAGCTGGTTGCTATGGCACCAGGTAATGGGGATCCTTAATCAAATAAAATAAAATAAAAAATCTACTGAAGATGAATGCATGGACAACTTTTTCTAGATCCTGCTGAGACATAAGTCCTTTAATCCGTGCACTTAAGCCCTGTTTCAAATATACAGGATCATCTAAAAATATTTGAATATCGTGACAAATGTCATATACGCCTTTATACAGTAATAATCAAGAGGATAAAACAAATAAAAAAAGGTTTGAAACATTTCCCTTCATGTGCAATGAATCCAAAAACCTTTTCCATGACATTTAATTTTCTTTTTAGATGATCCTGTAGTAGATCTACAAGCTCACAACTTGCGACGTGTGAGCTTGTAGATCTGCTATTTTCAGCATTATTGATATTATTTGAAAATGTCTGGAAAATATTAAAAATATTGGGGGGGAAATGTCTACATTTTAATAGCATACAGCAATGTATTGATATTTAAAAAAAATAATGTACCTTGGACTTTAAAAGCAAGGACTTCAGTAGTTTAACTCAAGTACAAATTTGACAGAGTAACTTTCACTTGTGGTTGAGTAGATCTCTACTTTAACTCAAGTACGGGAGTTGAGTACTTTGTCCACCATTGCAGTATAGCTACTGCATAGTGTGTAACTATGTGGCTTATGGCTTATTTGCAGTGGTGTAAAGTAACTATGTACATTTACTCAAGTACTGTACTTAAGTACAATGTTGAGGTATTTCTACTTTACTGGAGTAGAATCTCTTTGATCTCTTGCAGTATTTCATGTCGGTGAACGTGCTAACTCAAAGTACTATACGCTATAATCCAAGGGCAAGGCTACACCTATGGCCTCTTTCATAATTTTTTCCCATTCATAGATTCATAGAAAACACTACAGCATTCCGAGTACATTTACTCAAGTACTGTACAAGTACACTTGCAATTACAAGTACAAAAGCGATGCATAAGGAGCTTGTAGATCTGCTTTTTTCAAAAGATTTTCATACATTTGAACGTTTGTGAAACGGGACATTCTGCATAATGAGTACTTTTGCTTTTGTACTTTAAGTACATTTCTATACCAATACTTTTGCACTTTTAAACAAGTAAAGTTTGATTACCGGACTTTTACTTGTAACAGAGTATTGCTATATTGCAGTATTGATACTTTTACTTAAATACAACATTGGAGTACTTTTTCCAGCTGCTTAGGCCTATTTGCAATGGATAACAGGGAGGACACTGCTGGGTTAGTGAGCTCTCCAGGGCCATAGAGACCATCATAATAGGGGCCACACATCAATATGCTTCATGCAAGAGCACTTGAATAAATCCATTAGACACAACCTTCCAAAAGGTAGCTTTATCGTATTGGCATTACTTTGTATTGATAGATGTTTGACAATTGGAGCCTATGGACCATTGTTTGAGTAAAACGCTGCAGTGGCTGAACTAAATTATAATTGTAACATGGTAAAGGACTGCAAGTCAGCGACAGAGAATCTCTTTCATCTCCTGCAGGGGTTCATGTCGGTGAATGTGCTAACTCAAAGTACTATAAACTATTATCCAAGGGCAAGGCTACACCTGTGGCCTCTTCGTTACATGTTTTTAAAGATTATTTCCCATTCATAGATTCATAGAAAACACTACAGCATCCCGAGTACATTTACTCAAGTACTGTACAAGTACAATTTTGAGGTATTTTTTACTTTATTGGAGTATTTCCAATGTTTAGTACTTTTACTTCTACTCCACTACATCTCAGAGGAAAATATTTTACTTTTACTCCACTACAATTATTTGAAAACTTTAGTTACTAGTTACTTTGTAGATTTTGATTATCATTACAAAACATACATTAATCACTTCAGCCCTGTACGCATTTCGGCCATTTGAAAATAGCAGATCTACTGTACAAGCTCACAATGCGTCGCGATGCGACGCATTGTGAGCTTGTAGATCTGCTATTTCAAAAGATTTGTGTACATGTTATGCATTTGAAAACTTGAAATGGGACATTCTGCATAATGAGTGCTTTCTACTTTTGGTACTTTAAGTAAATCTTGATACCAATACTTTTGTACTTTTACTCAAGTAAATTTTGAATTCCGGACTTTTACTTGTAACAGAGTATTTCTACATTGCAGTATTGATACTTTTACTTAAGTAAAAAAATGTAGTACTTTTTCCACCACTGACGAGCTGTTAGTTGGCTGAGGATTTAGAGTCCCAGCATGCCACGGGGCACATCTGTGTTCTATTGTTCCGTTATTGTGTTATTCGCCTTGAGGAATGCATTGGGGGGGATTTATGTGTTCATTGCATAGACTGTAAAAATGAATGGACAAAGTGACGCCATTGGTTTCTACAGACCGTAAATGAAGCCGATTTTCAGCAATTTCAAAACCGCCATCTCTCTATATCGCGTCATATCGCGTCATAGCTAATGCAACCGGAAATGCATGTTATTGGTTGGGTAGCTTGATAATCAAGAGCGGGGTCGGGGAATGAATGCTATTGGTTGTTGTTGTGAGCGCGGGGCAAGTACCCTTACTTTTACACTTAGCCCACGCCGCCTCCTGGTACCAGGTAATAGGTTGCTAGACTAATAGTGAATTGGGAGGTCAATTTTAAACCAATGTGTTGTGTGCTCTCACTTGTTTTTATCCTTAAGCTGAAATGTCTCTACTTCAAGCTGCAGTCTATTTCATCAGTCACAAAATAGAAGGGTGGATCAAGCTATTTATAGTTAAACAATATTTTACCAAATATTATATTTAAATATTCAATATTATATTTACCAATATAACATACCATATTTTACATTAACTATAGTAATGACTGAGTTGTTCTCCCATCTAGGTTTAACAATTAAAGCATTTATTTAATAAGAACACCATGACATCTATGTCATTCATTCTTGTTTTTATAGACAAACTGACAGAGAGAGCATAGAAACCAACCTATGTGACTTAAAACCAGGTCAAGGGTCGCTGTGTACCTCACGGTGCGTTTTAACAGCGGGCGATCAGGATTTGTATTTTCAGGAAGTGCATTATATGTCTATGAGAGCCGGCAACTACTGGCGATAGGGCGAAGTGGGCGGGGGGGCGATGGGGGGCGATGAAAGATGGATTTTCTTTATCTTTTGGACGATGTCGTCCGGCGATCGCCCGAGAGTCGCCCGCTGTTAAAACGTACTGTCAGTGTATGTGACCCTGTGTATGGAACTTCCCTCCACTTCAGGAGAGAACCCTTTTGTGAAAAGTGAGCTGTTTATCGTACCATCCAAGTGCTTGGGGAAGCCCGGCTGTCGCCTGGGCCTACAGCTGTCACCCCTGGTGGGTTTTTTTCCACAAAGCAACAGCTAAGTTCAAAATCCTCTTTTACTCACCGATGGTTAATCAGGGAAAAGGCAAGAAATGTCTGGATCGTTCGTAGGGTAGAGAATGCACGAGGGAGGGAAAAATGCAGGTACTGACGAGGTTGTTAAAGTTATAACAAAAAGAGGTATGTATTAAGAAATGAGGTTACAAGCAAAAGGTAGAGACTCTCACGTCTCAAGGAAAGGTAAAGTCAAATACTGAGTATAGACAGTCAGAACTTTAAGTTCAGAAAGGTTGTCAAAACACAAGTTGAGCCAATCACCAAAAACGAGCAAAGAGCCCTTAATTGGGGGGCTGCAATATTTATACTATAGTCCGTAGCTTTCTGCCAAGTCATAATGACAGATATTCAACACGCATGTCCCATACGATTGCTTTTTGTCATGTCATCATGATAGTTAGTCAAAATACATGTCACATACAGTTCACTTAAAGTTTCAGGAACTAACAAGGGCACTGAGTTCAGAGAGTTGCTGAACTTCCTTATCACCTCATATGAGGTTACATACAGGTCATGCACTTTAAGTATGGGTAGACCGTGTTAGCTAGACAGTACATGTTTAACCATTTCTTTATTACAGATTATTTGATTTAAACATCATTTAATAGACATTTAAAATGACAGCATGTTTTATAGCAAAGCTAGATTCATCTTTAGCATCTTTTGACATTCATTAGGCTGTTCTATTAGGCTCCTCTTCAGCAGTAGGCCTGAGTTTGCACTTTTACAGCAGCAGGCTGTGCAAACAAAACATTTGAATGTCTCTTTCTCACCACTCACCCGGGTACACCCAGTTCTTGCTGTGCTGCTGGTTATCATAGCCAACTTGGGCCTGAGGAGACGGGGCCCCCTGAGTGTAGTTACCGTTGGCAGACCATGCTTTCGGGGGTCCCATGAGTGGGTCCTGCAGCCGCTGGTGGCGGTGGTCCATAGCGCTGCTGTGGTCTCACTGCGGCCTGGGTCGATGTTGCATTAGGCACAAAGTGCCTAATGTTGAAGCGTCGACGGGCCTTCTTCTGGTTGGCTTTAAAGTTCTTATCGTAGTTTCGGCCTTGGTAGGTGGACAAGGCGCGAGGGGTCATCATAGCAGAAGGGCCTGCCCGTGCACGGCACTCAACAGTTGTGCAGCTTGTCAATCAAATCGACCCGCCCCTCCTAGAGCATACCCTACTTTTATCGTTAATTTAAAAAAAAATGGGACCATAATTTACCAAAACGCATATTATCACTTTAAACTAGCGACTGGAAGCATATAGTATTTATGACAATGTTTATTAAGGTAAGAAAAATCAAGTCTAAAGTTTGTCAAAAACCCACCCACTTGCATTGAGAAAAATTCTTTCTGACACCAGCAGGGGTAAAACAGCGAAAATATGGGGTAGGTAGTTCAAAGAGCCCTCCCCCCTCCCCTCTGCGATCAAGAGTTTGAGTTGGTTTGAAGTTTTTTGTGTGCTGTTTGCCACAAATAAAAGTATTTCTATCGTGAGAACTTGTGCTTCTGAGAGGATACTGGGCTGTATAGCATCCCGGACAGTTCATGGTGTCCGGAATGTGTTCTATTGTTCTATTGCGCTATTTGCCATGGGGAAATGTGTTGAGAGGGAATTATCTGTTGTATGTGATTGATGTCATCTGGTTGTGTTGTGTGTCATTGTTCTATATAGTATTTGTGTATTTGGGGAGACAAAAGAAACGTGAGTGATATATTCATTGCAGGGGTCAGTGTCCCTCATGACGATGCAGCTGCATAAGGTCACTTTAAAGGGATAGTTCACCCCCAAAATGTATTTTTTTCCTATCGATTAGTCACCTCATAGAGACTTAAATGCATAGATTTTGTTTTGTTTTTGTCGCATTCCTAAGCCAATAATTTGATGACCGGCAGCGGCTCCGGTAGGAGACACAAAGAGTCTCCTTTGTGTCTCCTACTGGAACCGCTGCCTACCGGTCCACTGGTCATCAAAATATTGCGGCAGCTTGTAGTTCTGCTATTTTCGCTGAATGTCCCCCCCCCCCCCAGAATATGGTAGGGGTTTGTGTGGTTAAAACCGGAACGCACAAACACAAGCCTGTCAGTCTGTCACACAACTGTCCTGTTAAAAGGACCAACTGTCCTGTCTGGCTGAGGACCAATTACAGATTTACCTGTCTGTATAGGTTTATAAATGTACCACACGAGTAAAGGAGAGAAAGTGTACAGCACCTATAGATTAAATATGCGCACAAAGCTCTCTCTTTTACAGTACGCATGGGTGCCTGTCCGTCGGCTGTAAACGGAAAAAGTGCATCGACAGTATCTAGCTGTCAAGATCTAACGAGACAGTTCTTGAGAAGTAAAAAATCAACCTCTAAGCCGTTCATCACCTTCAGCAAAAACAATCTCATTGTCTTGGTTGACGTAGTATTCCAATAACAGTGATGCTATTTATTTATTTAAAATTGGGTGAAATTGTTTTTGGTGCGAGTTCTCAACATTGCAGTTACAGGAAGAGTCTGAATAGGAGAATAGAGGCAGTATCATCAGAAGGTGTGTCTGACTGCCTCTGAGAAATAATGATTTGCTGGAGGATGTGCAGCCCACTCTAACCCACTAAGACAGTGGTTTTCAACCAGTGGTCCGGGGGGTCCTTGAGGGGGTTCCTGGTGGTCCCCAGCTGAATGATGGGGAGTTGGTAACCAAATGGACCCTTATTAGGTAGATCTTTAACTCTTGAGAGCATTTTATGCTCTCAAGAGTTACATTCTTGTTAAACATTTGCATTACTTAATTAAATAATTGTTATTTTGATCAACGTTTGCCTGTTATCTCTCCTATGGTACCAACATCACTACAGCATGCAATTCTGGACAAAATCTCATCCAACGACCACAAAATACTCTTAAGTCTTGGGTCTGAGAGGCTAAATCTCATCAGACTGTGGTTCCGTGGCTCAAATGCCTAGTGAATAATGGACCTTGATATGAAAAGGGACGAAAACCACACTAAGACCTGAGGCCGATTCTACATATACCTTTTTTTCCAAAAAGTGGATGAGACCCCGCTGCGTCTTTTACCGCGATCGGCGGGTCGATTGCTGTGAAGAAAAATATTCTATGATTTTTCAAAGGTGAATGAAAACTAAATAGCCCTTTTTAATAACACTAAAAGAGTTAAAGATGGCGGATTTGAAAGTGTTGAAAAATAGGCTTCGTTTACAGTCTGTAGAGTCAAGGGGTGTCACTTTGTCCATCTCTTTTATACAGTGTATGGTTTCATGTCAGTGAATGTGCTAACTAAGTACTATAAACTATTATCCAAGGGCAAGGCTACACCTGTGGCCTCTTTCATACATTTTTTAAAATATTATTTCCCATTCATAGATTCATAGAAAACACTACAGCATCCCGAGTGCATTTACTCAAGTACTGTACAAGTAACATTTTTACTTTATTGGAGTATTTAAATGCCCAATAAATAATGGACCTTGATATGAAAAGGGTTGAAAACCACTGCGCTAAGACCGAAGGCCGATTATACACATACCTTCTAAATCAGTAGTTCTCACACTTTCAAGATTTTTCTTAAAATGTTCAAAAATAGCAGATGTTATACTGTGAGCTTGTATGTCTGCTATTTTTGAATAGACAACGCTAAAATCTAAAATGACACAGATGCTTTCCCGGTTTTAATGGGTTAAAAATCTTGAAAGCGTTCATCTGCAATACCCTCACGGCCCACCAGTGGGCCCCGGCCCACAGGTTGATAATCACTGTTTTGTTTTGTTTAGTTTTGTTCTTTCTTCATTTTGTTCAGTGAAGCAGTGGCTTATGGGCGTGTCTTATGGGCGTGTTTTGTTTTGTTTTGTTTTGTTTTGTTTTGTTTTGTTTTGTTTTGTTTGGGTTTTGTTTTGGTTCGTTCTGTTCTGCGCTTTGTGTTCTGTACTGAATATTGAATTGAATATTGAATTGATTGCAATGCCTACCTTTCTGAATAAAATTATAAATCATAACAAAATAGAATAGGGAAATAGGTTGGAGAAGAAAGCAACAGGAAGTATTATATTCTGCCAACCATTCTATTCTATTGTACCAGGCTGATTCCCAGGCAGTCATAGTTCTGTGGTCCAAATAAGATGTCTGCGGCGTATCTAAATTTAAATCTCCTGGGTTTCTGCTTCTCTATTCCCAGTTTCTGCTTCCCTATTCCTAAATCCCAGTGTGTTATTATCTGCTGACTCTTTTATTCCACCGAGTTCCACCGTGCCTTAATCCATTGAATCCGGGAGAGCGTCTGTGTCATTTTAGATTTATTTGGCTATAAAAAAAATAGCAGATTTACAAGCTAACAGCGCTGCCGCACTATGAGCTTGTAAATCTGCTTTAAATAAATATATATTTTTAAAGCGAACATGTTTAACTAAAATCTTTGCTTCTGGGGCAGGGGGGGAGGTAAAGATTTGCACACATTTTCACAATGTCATTTTTTTTTGCAGATATACAAGCTCATAGCGCGGCACTCGTTGCCACACTATGAGCTTGTATATCTGCTATTGTTGAATAGCCAAATAAATCTTAAAATTACACGGATACGTTCCCGGATTGAATGGGTTAAACCAGGCTACGGCAGGTCCAGTGTAGGACGGAAGCAGGACATAGAATGAAGCACTGGAGCAACGTGTCCGCGTAAAAGTAGCAGATCCACAGTCAAGCGACGTGTTTCGAGCTTGTAGATCTGCTACTTGAGATTTTATAGTGGGTCCTGATCCAGAAAAGGGTTGGGAACCACTGCACTAAAGGTCTATCTAGGTCCAGTATGTGGTCACACACATGTACAATAATTCTTCTTCTTTTTAATAGCTCTTAGAATTGTAACATTGGTGTCACCACAGCCACTGGCAGACAATGCAGTATTCCATTCCAGAAAGTGTTTAGCCACCTACCTTCCTGAAGTTATGTTTCCACCAGAGAAATAAGCAGCCAGGGACATCATGGCATTTTGAGTCACGTATACAACAGTACATACAGTATACTGCATACACATAAACCCTCTGAGATAAAAATCGAAATGACTCAGCTTTTTTTCATTCCTACACCCGGCTGCAAACTGAGCCAATAAGACTCTTGTGTTCCAGTGGGCGTAGAAGTGGCATCCAGCACCAGCAAGAAAAACAACGTTGTATTTTACAGATAAGATACAAAGCTACAAATAATGCTGTGTAGCTTTGTATCTCTGTATCTTTTGTATCTGCCATTGTGAACGCAGCTTACTCCTCTTCGTCCCCTATGGAACACAAGGCTTCAATCCTCAGTTACTTAAAGTTGTACAATGCAGAATCACAAATAACGATTTTTAGCAACCTCTGCTGGTCACTACCGTCACTGCATACAATTTCCGTAGTCCTCGATTACCCAGAATTCCATTCGTTTTCACCGGAAGCCGGAAGCGTTTCAAAAAGCGCTCTTTTAATTGTTTTATACTATCTACGGATCGTTTCTCTTAGCCAGTGGAGCATTAGTTACCATGAGCTGTGCTTTATTTTTCTGTTCTTTTTCGATCTTCCAATCCTACATTCTCTTAAAATCAGCGTGAGGTTCCTTTTTGTTATTAGCGCAGTAGTTCCTGGCCAAACAGGAAACCGTTGCGGTAGTTCCTGGCCGACGTCATGACGTCGGCCAGGACGTCGGCCACGACGTCATGACGTTGGCCAGGAACGTCATTTTCCCGGGAAAGTCCCCCCCGTCCACGTTCAATAGAAAATATATAAATAAAAGGCTTCCGGGGGTGAAATTCATGGAGTGGGTGTTGTGAAACTTTTGCCACTCACAAAAGATATACAATTTAACTTTAGTTTTGTTGAAAACGTTACCTAGTATGCCTTTAACTCAGAGGGTTTCACTGTGCTTCTGCGAAAGAAAACAAAATCATCACAACCCCCCTTTTGCTTGGTATAGGCCGTTGAATATAGCTTGTCTCGTCAAAAATGCAGAGTAAAACCAGGGAGGGGAGATGCAGGTGTTTTTCAACAACAACATTGTACAGTATCTTTTCTAGCTACATTATAGTGATGTTGCCTTGTCAAACTTGAAAGTGAAAGAGGAACGCTTTGAACGCCTCGTGATAGAACTGTGGTAAATACCTACATGGCCACAAGCATTGCAGTATAGATGGAAACATGAATGTTTTATAGTACGAGTGGATGTCAGGCTTGAGCAATGTCATGGAAGAAGAAAGAGGATTGTGCCAATTTAATCATCTTAAATCATCTCGAAATGCCTTGAGGAAAAAAAAGAAGATACTGATAAAACCGAATGTAATAGAACGAGCTTCCTTTCAGCACGTCTGCGAGAGAGAGAGAGAGTGATGGAGAGAAAAAGGAATTCACAACCACGAGAGGGAGAGGGAGAGAGAGAGGAAAGAAAGTGCATGCGTGCGCGCATGAGACAGACTGTAGGGAGACAGAGAGAGACATTAACAATCACTGTATTTTGCCCCCAAGCCATCATTTCATGCTTAATTGTATGAACATGGTCATGTGGCGTCTTGGTCCAGTGGCGTACAAGATGACTTTCGTTTTCACTTTTCTGCTTTCTTCCTCGCTGACATTGCAATCACCTTCTGCCCAACACCCAGAGAGGACCTCCGAGGACCCCCCGAGGCCCCCCAACACATAACCTGCTCTCTGCAGGACACTGAATGGATGAATGAATGAATGAGCGTAATGGGAGACTTTACACAGCTGACCTCACCTCACTGTCTTTTCTTCCTTCCTTCTTTGCTCCATCTCTCCCTTATTTTTTTTCCTTACTTCCTTACTTCTTTCGTTTCATCCTTCCTTCCTTAATTTTTTCCTTATTTTGTTTGCGTCTGTCCGTCCGTCCTTCCTTCCGTCTGTCCGTCCTTCCTTCCTTCCTTCCTTCCTTCGTTATTGAAGGAAGGAAGGATTGACGAAAAAAATCGGTTGACTACCTTTTTTCACTGACGAAAACTAAATAAAAATACATGACTAAAACTATGACTAAATATACTGACAATTTCGTCAACAAATACAAATTAGACTAAAATGTTTGGGAGGGACCTAGTGGAGAAGGATCCAGTACAACTAAGTCATAATGGATCATGATGAGTCATCAAAAGACCATGACTAAAAACTAGGGGTGCGTTCGGATATATAGCACTGAGTGCACTGGCCAAAACAAACTAACACGTGAGTGCGCTCCCGGTGCGCATTTTTCCTAACGCACCCATTATCAAAATGTTCTGTCAAAATCAACACTGCCTCCTTCCTACCTTCCTTCCATGGTGTATAGAGTCTATACGAGTCTAAAACATGAATATAAAATTGACAAACACACAGTTAATTAGCAGGATGAGAGGGACAGGTGAAAGAGATAGATAGCGCTGGTGAGAGACACAGAGACGTGTTCAACCAGAGAGGGCTTTGAAATTACATTGTTTATCGTTTGATTGACTTTATTCTGTTGTGTTCCTGCACCCCACGTTCTTGAACGTGCCGTGCCTGTTCATTCTCAGAAGGGCACAATCGTATTATTATTATTATACTCCTCTATTTGCGAGATAGAGCCTGTTCTTGGAGAAATTGTTCTCTCGCTGAGGAAGAGGAATCAATCAGAAAAAAATACATTCAGTCCATGACTTCGACTCAACCTCACCCTTCACCACCGTTGAGCAGAAACGTGTTACTGTAATGATATTATTTTTCCAAGTAATGAGTAGTATAACAAATTACTAAAATATTAAATGTACCATTCCCCAAAAAGTAACTCCTGCCAATGTTCACGCCTTTTGGTGGAACTGCGGGCCGAGACTGGCCGGCGACTTGATATTGTCGGGAGACAGGCGACAGTGCAGTCAGTTCAGAGTCAGTGTTGCAGGTCCCAGGTAGCCAGGACAAGCATGCAGATAATATGTGTGCTGTTAAACAGGAAAAAGAAGCACACAGAACGTTTTTTTTAGACTGGTTGCTCTGTGTTGGAAAAGTTACTCAAAAATAGTAATATATTACCTAATACTCGTTACTTCTTTGTAAAGTAATATTATTACTTCACATATTACTCCCTGCCAAAAGTAACTTGTTACTTATTACTTTACTTTACTTTTCTCGCCCCCGGTAATTGCATGCTTTCTCCCTTGTCCCCTTTTCTGCAGCCTACATTGTAAAATCCTCATTGTTGATTTAACTCAGAAAAGTGTACTGTACTGTACACATGACATGATGGGTCCATTTGGTTCCATTTGCACACTCATTTGAATTAAATGAACACAGACTTTTACTGGGTATGAATTCATAACTTGCAGACTAAATGAAAACCACACCTGGGCTCAAACTGATAATGAGACACAATCTTTGAACAACTTCTGTTGTTTATTATGGCAGTTAAGCTCCAAACAAAGCGCTAGGCCATATGAGGCCAACATGTGCCAGTGCATTTCAATGCCTTTTCAGTTTCATTTCAAGGACCCCCAAAATGATATGTATTTGGCCGCGGACCCCCATCTCAAAATATTTTGTTCCAGGGACCCCCAGAAGCAAAGATTTGAGTTAAAAATGTTCGCTTTAAAACAATATATATTCAAAGATTTGCACACATTTTCATAATTTTTCAAAAATAGCAGATCTACAAGCTCGTAGCGCGGCACTCGCTATGAGCTTGTAGATCTGCTATTTTTGAATAGCCAAAGTGTAAAATAATGCTTTTCAGCTCAAATTAAAAAATTACACAGATGCGTTCCAGGTCTCAATGGGTTAACTTATATATTATAGGCTAAAACATTCTGTATGGCTGGATATTTAGTGCATCATTATACATCTGGAGTCCTATAACTTGCCAAACAAAACCTGGGTCAGGCTTGACACATGTAAATAATCCACTGAGCCTTACACGTAACAAGCCTACAGTACAAGATGTGTCGTTTCAGTGTTTCAGTTCAACGACTACTTCTGGAAAAAAAAGGCTCCCTCAGCAACACATGGTTTCTGACAGAATGTGGAACCAAAAAAATGTAGGCTATAACTAAATGACATTTCAAATAGCCTATTAATATTGTTCAAAACAGTATACTGTATTTGACGTTTATATCCATTTGACCATTATATCAACGGACCAAAAAAAACACACAATCACGGAATGAAAATAAACAAAGTCTAGACACTCAAGCCCACTGTACCACCTCGTGAAATTCGTAACTCGTTACTTTTGGCAAATAGTAACTGTAATATTTATTACTCAAAACGTGAAAGTAATAAGTTATATTACTAGTTACAGGAAAATGTAATAATATTACTTTTTTCGCTAAGTTAACGATTAATTGTCACACAAATAATTGTGATTAATGATTTAATTAATTGTGCTTTTGGCATTGAACATTGAAACATATGAATATAAATTCAATTTCTATTTACCTTTTAGGCTTCCTAATACATATATATTTTTTAAGCAGAAATAGCAGACCTACAAGCTTGTAGTATGCTATTTCTGCTTTATTTTTTTACGCATTTGAAAATGTATGAACATTTTCCAACATGGAAGCGATTATGCAAAAATAATTGCGATTACCTCAAATAATTGCGAAACAATTGTGACAGGCCTAATCCCACCCTGTCAAGGTTTACACTAGCCTGATTCCAGACCATAGACCCCGCCCACTCTCTGAGTGGACTGCCCCTCTAGGTCTGGTGTTGCAATGTGATTTATTCGGCACTGAAAGTACCGTCCAATGAGAGTCGGAGGTGGGGAGGTGGGGGTGGGGATCCCCTGTGATTGGTTTAGGGACATTCCAAACCAATTCAAATTGGTTTAGGGGAATTCTAATCCACCCCCTCCTTGTAATCGCCTACACTGGAGCCAATGTCAGACTGAAGCTCCACGCAGCTTCAGTCTGATAATCAGGCTAGGTTTACACGTGACGGAAGAATGACGTAACTACAAGCTTATTTAAGTCCCCTGCAGACTGATGGGTCGGTAGTTGGCAAGAGAGTTACGAGCGTGTTAACATAATCTAACTGGCATTAGCATCGTGAATCAAAGACTTCCCGGTTTACCGGCCATACGATGGTCTCCTCAGAAGACTCCACACGTCTGACCACAGACCTAAACACCCAGCTGGGACTAATGGACGCCCGGCTCCGACAACAGCAACAGATGTGCGTCCAACTCCAGACCACCGTCGGGAGAATGGACGCCCGACTCGAACAACAGCATCAACGCTTCCAGGAGCTGATGCTCCGGATAGACGACATCTCGTCTATCTTGCGGAGGTTGGATCGCTTCTCGGGACCGGCTGCCCCACCTATCCCATCCTGCTATCTATCTCATCCAGCGACTGGGAGGTCGCTGGATGAGATGGGAGGACCGACTATATCAGATCACCTGATGGATCACCGAAGTGAGGGCCTTCACATCCCTTCTCCACAGCTTTACCCTTCCTCCATCCTCACATCCTCCAAGGACTTCTCAGCCCCATCCAACAAATACCGCAGGATGAACGCACCCTTCCCGTCCCCCACCTACACAGCACCACCCTTCCCGTCCCCCACCTACACAGCACCACCCTTCCCGTCCCCTGCCTACACAGCACCACCCTTCCCGTCCCCTGCCTACACAGCACCACCCTTCCCATCCCCCAACTTCATAGCATCCCGGTATGGTGGTCATCAACCTTTCTTCCTATCCCCCAACTACAACGCCCAACCCCTCACCACTTCCACCCACAACATCCAACCCTACGTAACCCAACGCCACAGTTCCATCCATCCGTATTCCGGTGAGGGCAAACACCACTTTCAATGACTTGAAAAGATCCTCCTGCACTCACTTAAGGTGATTTGATATTTTTATTGTCATCTTTTCATTCGGAACTCTTGGAAGAGTCGCCATTGGCTAAAAGAGATCCCGATGAAGTCAGTCTTTTTAGGCTCTTTTATTGTTTGATGCAGCAGCAGGAAGCCAACATTTCATCCCGAGCGTTCCTCAGTGTATAATGATTAACAAACCTCTTTCATCCTGGCATTTGGGGCATAGCATTATACAGTAGGTGAATGTCTTGAGTTATAATTGAACCGAAGACACCAGGGTTGTGGTCGTCACTGCAGTAGATGAAGAATCAACACAACCCAAACTTCAATTTGCTGAATCAAAATCAAATGAACCATGCAAGCACTTTGTACTTTGTCGTATGACCAATAGCAACGCGTCACTTTGTGAGCTTGTGCACCTAATTTATGAGAATGCTGGTTGGGAAATGTTTGAATTTTTCTCTTTCTTTCTTTCTGTCTTTCTTGCAATTTCCTTTCTTTCTTTCATTCTTTCATTCTTTCATTCTTTCATTCTTTCATTCTTTCATTTTCTTTAATTCTTTCATTCTTTCTTACTTTCTTTCTTTCTTTCTTTCATTCTTTCTTTCATTCTTTCTTTCATTCTTTCATTCTTTCTTTCATTCTTTCATTCATTCTCTCATTCATTCTTTCTTTCATTCTTTCATTCATTCATTCTTTCATTCTTTCATTCTTTCATTCTTTCATTCTTTATGCATTTATGCATTTATTTTATTTGAATTTCTTTGAAAGAAAAAATATATTTTGGTTGGGTAATAAATATGCATACATAATGACATGGTCAAAATGGGGGCACCAGGTTGAACGTGGGTGTGAAACCTGTCCTCACCAACATTCCTGACAAAATGCTGGTTGTGTCACGTTGACCTTGATGTTCAATCCACCCATCTGTTCATCATGTTGACCGTGACCTTGTTTGACCTTTGACCTGTTCAACCCGGAGCATCAATCATTTAGCTTAAGGACAGCCTGATCATTCTCGCCATGGACACAAGCACACACGCACACGCACACGCACACGCACACACACACACGCGCACACACACACACACACACACACACACACACACACACACACACACACACACACACACACACACACACACACACACACACACACACACACACAAGCACGCACACACACATTGGTAGAATTAAAGGTGTAAGTAATATTACTTTGTTAAAATAAGTGTTAAATACCACTATTCTGATAGTAGTCGTTGCTATAGAGTGTTTTTGCCAGACCCAGGGGGTCGGCCTACATGAGGCTTTGTCGATCTGTCCCTCTTTTCCTCCCGGTCTGTCTCTTTTCCTCCTCTTTTCCTCCCAGTCTGTCTCTTTTCCTCCTCTTTTCCTCCCAGTCTGTCCCTCTTTTCCTACCTGTCCCTCTCTTTGATTGGCTAAGCTTCGCGTGCTCTTCTGGCAGTGCTCCGAGGAGCACTTTTTCTAGTTTTCAGAAACAGGGGTCTCCCTGTCTCTCCATCTCTACACGAAATGCAAATCAGGATACCAATTTGATCCAATCGGGAGAGAGAAGTCCCACAGGATACAGATTAAACAAATTAAATTGTGAAACACGTGAAAGTGATGACAAAAATAAACACACAGACTACATTGGAACTGGAACACTATACGAGTGAAGCTGATAATTGGGTACTCCCTCCTGATTGGCTGAAATTGGCAACCCACCTGGAAATGTATTTTTTTTGTGTATTAATTAAAGAGCTGGAGAGACGAGGCGACCACTGAACAAACACTCTATACAGCAATCATTATTATCACAATACTGCACACTGTAGTGCTTTAAATATACATCAAGTAGATTGGGGTCCCAGAGATATTTTAAAAACAAGGGAACCAGGGGACCTGGTACTGCCAGACCCCTAGTGGTTGAAATCTGAATGGCCGGAAATCTGAATGGCCGACAGAGCACTAACGCTAAGCTTGGACAATCAGAAAGAGGGACATGTAAGCACCATATATGGACAAAAACGTTGAACCGGGAGGAAAAACATTGACCGGGAGGAAAAGAGGGACCGACAAAGCCTCATATAGGCCTGACCCCCTGGGTCTGGCAATAAATAAGTTGTCCTTGGCCTTGTGCAGTAGTTCTCAAACTTTGTCATGTCAAGGACCTCCATCTGAAAAAAGGTTTTGCGTCAAGGACCTGAAGAGAAGATTTGTGTAAAAAAATAAAACGAAAATTGTTCAAAAGTTTATATTTTTTAAATAGTTTAAAAAATAGCAGATGTACAAGCTCTCAGCGCGGCACACAATCTGAATAGCAAACGTATAAATGGATAAAGTGGTTCAAACGATTGTGATGCTATGTTAACTACTGTGTCGGGGTGACCCCCTTAAGGACCCCTGGGGGTCTCCAGGCCCCACTATGAGAACCAATGGCCTATATCAAACTGGGGGTCCTTGAAATTAACCACTTAAACCCCATCCGTATTGAGGGGAAAGCTTTCGCAAAACAGCAGATCCACAAGCTCACGTTGCGTCGCGTTGTGAGCTTGCCGATAGGCTATTTTCAGCAAAAGCTTTCCCCACAATAACAGAAAACTAGTATAGAGCCCTAAGGGACTCCGGTCAACCATATAGGAGGGTTTATAAGTGGTTAAAAGAACCAAGTGCTCTACATTACTCTCGGTCCTTTTCATCGCCGCCTCTGCTCGTGTTAAATAATCCTTCCTCTCATTGTTAGAGGTCTTCCTCTCAGTTTCCATCAAGCAATGTTTAACCCATTCAATCCGAGAACGCATCTGTGTCATTTTAGATGTCTTTGGCTATTTAAAAATTGCAGATATACAAGCTCTTATCAGCTATTCTTTGAAGAATCGTGAAAATATTTCTAAATATGTTTTTTAAAGCGAACTTTCTAACTCAAATCTTTGCTTCTGGGGATTCTATAAATGTCTTCTAAATCCTAACATTTTTTTTTTTTAACACCACCCAATTATTATTTGGCCGTGGACCCCCATTTCAAAATATGTTGTTTCAGGGACCTCCAAAAGCAAATATTTGAGTTACAAATGTTCGCTTTAACAATTATATATTTAAAGATTTGCACACATTTTCAAGATCTACAAGCTTGTATATCTGCTATTTTTTAATAGCGAAAATACATCTAAAATGACACAGAGATGCGTTCCTGGATTGAATGGGTTAAAAAAAAAAAATCCTTCCTCTCACTTTTAGAGGTCTTCCTCTCAGTTTCCATCAAGCAATGTTTAACTCGTATTGAGTGAGAACAGAAATCTCTCTCTTTCTTTGCACCTTGTGTCACTGTGTCAGGCTGGATATGCTGTCACCCTGGGGGGACAGCTAGGGTATAGGCAGAGAGGTGTGAACTGATCCTTTTACTTCAGCATAGAGCAGGGGGTCTTCAACAGTCCAGAGTCAGTGTAAAGGCAGCTATCCACCGCACCGATTTTAGTTCCGACTCGGCGGCGGGAGGCGTTGGAAAGCATCTGCTGCCGACAACTTCGTTAATTTATATATATATATATATATAATTTTGTAGCCAAATCTTTGCTTCTGGGGGGGAGGGGGGGTCAAAATAAATAAATAAATACATATAATTTTGGTTGGTCCTTGACATGAAAAAAGTTTGAGAACCACTGATATAGCAGTATAAGTGTTTTTTTTTTATTTATTTTTTTACTGTTAGGACTTAGAAGACATTTGTAGAATCCCCAGAAGCAAAGATTTGAGTTAAAAAATGTTCGCTTTAAAAAAACAAATATATTCAGAGATTTGCACTAATTTTCACGATAATAAAAAAAAAAAAACCTCAATACTTAGTAAACCTGACCGTTGGCTCTGCACTTGGTTTGGTCTGCTGGTTTGCTCCTTTATCCCTCTAGTCTACACCAAACCTCTTTACCGAAAATAGCCGATCTACAAGCTCACAACGCCTCGCAGCGCAAGGCGTTGTGAGCTTGTAGATCTGCTATTTCCGGCTAATGTTGCCCGCAGAATAGGGATGCTAGGGTTGAAGTGATTAATGTAAAACAAAACTAAACAAGTTGGTATCGCACAAAAATTTGGTGGCCAGGGCGCCCGCTGGCCTAGCGGTCCAAGCGCACACCACGTACGCTGGAAATCCAGCTCGACAGCGTGTCGCAGGTTCGACTCCCGATCCCGACAACCTTTGATGTGTGTCACTCCCCCCCCCCCCCCGTCTCTCTCCCAATTTCCTGTCGGCCCACTATCCTATTAATAAAGGCAGAAAAAGCCCCCAAAAATATCTTTAAAACCAAAAAAAGATTTGGCGGCCCGCCTGTAGTAACTCTGAGGACCCCCTGTTGAAGACCCCTGGCAAGAGCAGCTGATATTTGTCTTCCTGTAAGGCTCTTGAGAACACTACAAAAAGGTTATAAACAACAGCATACTGTAGGGCAGTATGTTCATGTCAAGGACCCTCAAAATGAAATGTATTTGGCTGCAAACCCCCATCTAAAAAATATTTTGTGCCAGGGATTTTTCAAAAATAGCAGATCTACAAGCTCATCGAGTGCGGCGCTATGAGCTTGTATATCTGCTATTTTTGAATAGCCAAAGTATAAAATATGGTTAAAATGTTTGTGACGCTATATTAACTAATTTAGCTGGGAACCCCCCTGGTACTTGGTCCTTGGGGGGTTCCCACTTTGAGAACCAATGCCGTAGGGTGTATATGCCACCAATAGGTGGACAAGGAGGGGAAGGTTAAACATTTGCATTCAATCACCAACAAAAACTGCATATGAATAGATTTGAAGACCTACTGTAGGACTGACCTGCCGCCTGCACTGGGAAAAACCGGACACAAATAAAGAGTAGTTGTGTATGTGCAACCTATTTCCAGTAATATGTGCATATTATGGCACAGTAGGAATATCATAGATGTAGATAATGAACATTAAAGTGAATCAGCTCTATGTGCTTTCCATTAGCAGTCAATGAAGTATAGGGCAGGGGTCTTCAACAGGGGGTCCGGGACCCCTAGGGGGTCCTCAGAGTTACTACAGGGGGTCCGCCAAATCTTTGTGTTCATCTCTCTCTCAGCTAGGGGGTCCTTGGCCTGAAAACGTTGAAGACCCCTAGGGTTTAGAGGTTATCAAGGCAGGCTGGCCACAATGAGAACAACGATTCAGCATGGTGTCAATTCAGTGTCATGAATAGACATGGTTAGATCGTATTCACATGCACAACAAAGCGACCGATGTGAGCAGGATGACAGCTGAATTTACCTTAATGAAGGTATATCTATCTGACTGGAGTCCCCCAGGGATCTATCCTTGGTCCCCTCCTTTTTTTCTCCCCTCCAAAACAGAGGTTCTCAAAGTGGGGTCCAGGCAGGGACGAGGGGGTCGTTGAGGGGGTTCCAGGGGGTCCCCAGCTAAATGTTTGGTGGGAACCAAATGGACCCTTACGGGTTTGTAACTCTGAGAGTATCTGAGTTTGGACTTAAAGGTGTTATTTGGGGTCCCAGAGATCAAAAAGGTATCACATGGGAGTTTGTGGCCTAATGCATATCACACTCTGGAGGTCCTTGAAATTAAAAAGGTTTGAGAACCACTCCTCAACACCGAAATCTCTTCCTACAAACTCAAAGCTTGAGTTTGTAGATCGGCTATTTTTGGCAAATGTTTGCGTAATTTCGCCAAACGTTGGCCTACTATGACATGCCCAGCAGTGTTAATTTCGTCGACTAAAACTATGCCGAAAAATGTTCGTCGACTACCTTTTTTCACAGACAAAAACGAAATAAAAACTAACCTTAAGACTAAATATATTGACAATTTCGTCAACAAATAAAAACTAGACTAAAATGTTAGGGAGGGACGAGTGGAGAAGAGATCCCGTAGAACGAAAAGACAAGTCATTTGATGTGTTGTTGTGCTCTGAAAATAGCAGATCTACAAGCTCACAACACGTCGTGCTGCGAAGCGTTGTGAGATTTTAGATCAGCTATTTTCAGCATGCAACCAAGTGTGAAATCAGCCACTACGACGCCATTAAGGCACCGCTAAAATACATTTTCAGGTGACTAAAATATGACTAAAACTAAATTAATTGCATTTAAAAGACTATGACTAAACTAAATCAGAATTTGCTGCCAAAATTTACACTGATGCCCAGAATAGGGACGCTAGGGTCCATGTGGTTAAGTGTTGTTAGATGAACATATTGCATAAAAAAGGATACAGTATGAAGCTGTTATGTCTGAAGAACATTAATATCCTCCCACAAAGGGGGATTATAATAATAAACTGTTGGCATATTTTAAAGACGAGGGGATATTTTAAGTTGATACGATAATTGTACCGATATCTAAAGCTCAACCTAACTTCAGATCCTCCCTTCGGTCCAGGGACGTACACACGTAGATAGATTTGATGCAAATCACTCGACAACAACAACACGAATACCAGTACTGCCTTTTGGTAATTTATTAACTATAATAACACACACACATTCTCACATAAACACACATGGTTACCTAACTAAACTCTCACTTGTACAGTATTGCTACCTTCAGCCAGCCCTAGAGAATCTACGCACATTAGAACTCTATAAAATGGGTGCTAACGGTAACACGAGTGGTAGATGTGTTGTAGCAGCAGTAGTAGTTGTAGGTTATTTAACTGGAAAAACACAAAACCACACGAAAGAAAATACCATTAATAATATGAAACCATGCATAAATAACTAACAACATATATGTGTACAATAAAAGAGTTTTTCACACAGAATGATCACTTTTCATGCACAATTGCCTTACCAGCTCTCAATCTACGTGCAAACGCTCTCTCACGCTGCGATGGAATGAAACTTGCTGGTCAAAACAACTCTTATGCGCACGCGCAACGCAAGAACACATGTGGAACTCTCGTACCAAAACACACATAAGTTTCAATTAAATAAGGACTTTTCTTATTTCTTATACTAAACTTAATGGAATAATTCCCATAAAAAAGTATCCCTGAGTTTACACATTCCCCCAGGGTCCAAAACCCCAAAGAAAATATATAAAGGCAGTAAACACGATAAACAATGTATTTACAACAACAATCATGACGTCATAGCAGCGGAGAAGAAAAAGACCCCTTCTCTCCTCTAGAGGTCACTCGCTACCAGCTTAACCCGTGCATGCCGGTGAATGTTTGTAAACAATAGAATATATAATATGGTCGGAAAGACCCTATAAACTACACAATAATAACAGAACGTTGAAAAGATTCCCACTGAGAATTGTGGTTTGTTTCATGTTCTCTCGACATGTCTTGTCAAATAAAGAGTCAACATATCAAAGTACCTCTTCCGGTTCTTTTGTCAGAAGGGATGACAGGCAGAGCTCTCATCATGAGAATAATGTCAGCATTTCAAATGAACGCCGTGCCGTTTGGAATGTTAATTCAGAATCCCTTCCGTCAAAGCATTAATTCAGAATCCCTGCTGTCAAAGTAAACAATTTTTTTATTGCATATAATAAGCAGTGATTTAATGACAGTTTGGAGCAGTACATTTATGTTGTGTGGCATCATGGCTCTGTTTCCTGGGGATGTCCCTTTCCCTTCCACGAACACACAACAATACGTGGAACACCACGGGGAAGCAGATCAGATATGCAAACATCCCCACATGGGTGCTAACGGAACAGAGCGGCAGCAACAATGACATTGGTGAGATCAGACAAGCGTAAAAGGATGAGCTGGGTTTAGCGCAGTGCGTTCTCAAACATTTTAGTGTCAAGGACGGCGCCCAAATTGAGCATGTCATTTGAGATGATTTTAAAGGCGCCCCGGGTGGCTCTCAGTGGTAAAGTGTCTTGCCCAAAACCACTGCGGAGGTTGTGGGTTTGAATCCACCGTGGTGCATCCGACTTTGTCGAGCGTCTATACCAGGGGTAGGCAACCTTAGGCACGGGTGCCAACATTGGCACAGGGGAAGGTGATCACTGGCACAGCACGTGGCAGAAAGAGGAGTTAAAATATATATATTTTTAAATGTAGTCAATTAAATGAGTCCCCTCAGGTCTGTATGCAAATTACATCCTGCACATAATTCTACATTCATTCAAACTCCGAACTCTGACTGGGGAGAGTCTGGGGGATAGGTGGGTTAATACACCGAGTCTAATCATCATTACAATGTACTGATATGAAAGAAAATATTTCAAAAGAAGAAGAAAAAAAACATGTATATTGTAATTTGAACAATTGAAATCAGTTGGAAATATATAATTCTGTTTGTGGTGTCATAATTAGATGTAATGTTGGTATGGCACACTGACTATCACTAAAATAAAAACACTACATCAAAAATGTCAAAAAGGTTCGAGGGAGGGAAGCCGGATGGGGCTGGCGCTGAGTCGGCTCAAGCGAACTTCGCAACGTTCGGCACGGCAACTCGCTTTAGCTCGCTCGGTGGTGCCTCTCACGGCTCAAGTTCACTTGAAACGGTACGTTGCGCCTCCGTCACGATCAAAAGGTATGCTTTATCAGACCCAAAAATTGCCTATAGTTGTTGCAGGCGAGAGGCAATTCCGCGTTGGTCACAGAAGCGGGGCGTGGTTATAGCACAAGCGGTATAGCCGGTATACTGTAGGCACAAGCGGTATAGGAATGGATTTTGTGCCAGGGACCTCCATAACAGGAGATCTTTTGTTAGATTACATTTAGTACGGAATTCTACAACTGTAGGTGGGACAGTGTGGAAACCTAAGATCTTAATAGTCTTGTTCATTAGTATCTCACTGGAATATAACTTAGCATGTGAAATAGTGAAATTAAGCTGATCCTCATTTTTACTGGGGACCCACTGAAACCCCTTCAAGGACCCCTTGTCCCCCAGACCCCAGTTTGACTGGTTTAGCAAGAGCTTGCCAGGTTGGCATGCAGATGCAGCAGCTGCGGGATAGATGCTGTTTTAAAGGTTGTTCTTTAACATGAAAGGCCAATGACGGATGAATGCTGGGGGTCGAGCTGACTGCGGTGGGCTTGACAATGAGTCGACTTGTGGGGTGGGGGGGGGGGGTCGGGGGGGTTGTTGCAAATCAGCTGAGCATCGCTGAAGGGGGCAGGGTGCATCTTGACGATCGTGACCTTTCTGAACTATTGCGCTATGCTCTGTTTTGCATTGACCCACCATAAACATTTGTCATCGGTGACAGCGCAGCGTATATTCCACATGCTTTGTGTGTCTTTGTATGTCTGAATGGTAAAGTGTAAAGTCTTAACAAAAGACCCGGGCTCAGACAGGAATGGATTTGTCCTATCCTGCACGTACTATACCTGCTTGTCAGAAACATATTAGAATACATGGTTTTACTGTTCCTGCTTTCAAGGCTCTAATCCTGCTAAAAGACACATTCTTTCCTCTGCAGCTCAGCATTATAAAGCTTGCTGCCAGAATAGAATTTAACCCTTCAAGACCGGGAAAGCATCTGTCATTTTAACTTAAGATGTCCTTGGCTATTCAAAAATCAGATCTACAAGCTCATAGCGTGGCACCGAGTGCCGCGCTATGAGCTTGTAGATCTGCTATTTATCTTTTTATCGTGAAAATGCGTGCACATCTTTGAATAATATATTTTGAAAGCGAAAAATTTTAACTCAACTCTTTGGTTCTGGGGGGGTCCCTGGAACAACATATTTTGAGATGGAGGTCTGTGGCCAAATAGATAACATTTTGGGGGTCCTCGACATGAAAAAGTTTCAGCACCACTGATATTATAGCAACAGTTATACATTTTTTTTAATGTTAGGATTTAGAAGACATTTGAATCCCCCAGAAAAGATTTGAGTGACAAATGTTTGCTTTAAAAATGCATATATTCAAAGATTTGCACACATTTTCACGATAAAAAAAATAGCAGATATACAAGCTCATAGCGCGGCACTCTGTGCCACGCTATGAGCTTATAGATCTGCTATTTTTGAATAGCCAAAGGAATCTAAAAATGACACACAGATGCGTTCCCGATCTTAATGGGTTAAATGAAAAGCCTGCTAGCTGAATGTCCAGTTCCTGTGTTCAGCTGTGCTCCTGGGCCACGTTTTAGCTGGGATGCTTAGGCTTTGTTCAGTTAGACTGCAGGCAAATAAGATGTGTTTCTTATTATGATCTCTAGCACTGGTTCTCAAAAGTGGGGTCCGGGAACCCCCAAGGGTCCTTGGGGGGGATTTCAGGGGGGTCTCCAGCAAAAGTAGTTAACACATTCACTGGCAGGGGTATTTACTATTTGCAGGTATCTTCTGCCAGCATTTTTAAGCATTCTGACTAATTTTTCAAGAACCACAGAATATTTATCTCCAGTATGATTGATCCCGTGATGGTTGCTAATCACGGAGGGTTTCACTGTGCTTAAGTGAAAGAAAAAAATTTCATTGTGACCTCCAGTTCTCTTGTTTTACCCAGTTGAAAATAGCATGTTTGGCCAAAAATACATAGTAAAACACAGGAGCCGTGATACAGGATTTTAAAGTAATAAGTTAACCAGGAAGTTAATGGAGCAGTAAATCTTCAGATAGCATTATCTTGGGTTCTGGACGTTTGTCCAAAAAATAAATGAAATGACGGAGATCTCCGTCTATGGCAAGGAATGTGTTTGTAGCTTTTTTTTAAATTTTATTTAGAGTAGCCAATTATATTTTACCCCCTTTTTGCCCCCAATGTAGTCGTTATGCCAATTAATTCCTCCCCACACACATTTCTGTGTCGTCACCGGGAGGACGTAGGGCCTTCGTTCTACTCCTCCCGCCCAACACTCCCTGCTGACAGGTGCCGCCCCACCAGCCCGTAGGAGTACGTACTATGACCAATATCACGCACGGCTTCCCTCCCTGGAACACTGGCCAATAGACCATATTCACACGGCGGCCATGTTGCTTTTAAGTCAATGAAGTCCACCCCGGTTGCCACGGTAACGGGGTGGCACTTTCAATGTTAATTTCCAAAATTGCCGCCGTGTGAATGTGGTCTATAGGCTATATGGGCAGCAGCCATATTGGAAAGAAAGTGGGCCTCTTCTTACTTCCTTCACAGGTGTTACCAATGATACTAATTAAGGCTCTGTTCCATTCTGGTCAAACAGAGTCTGTGCTGACAGTTGTGCATGTTGGCTCACTGGAAACACTTGAGGGGGTTCCAAATGGCCCCTTGCGGGTGTGTAACTCTGAGAGTGTACAAATGGAACCAAATGGACCCTTACCATTTGGTACCATTTGGTTCCATTTGTACACTCTCAGAGTTATAGGGGCCCTAGAAATTAAAAAGTTTGAGAACCACTGTGCTGCACTAAATGGAACAGAGCCTTCATTAGCATCATTGGTAACACCTGTGAGGCTCTGAAGGAAGTCATTAAGGAAGAGGCCCAATTTCCATCCAATATGGTTGCTGTGCATAGAGCCTATGTGCCTATTGTGCTCGCATAGACGCCCGACAAAGCCCACGTTGAATTTGAACTCACAACCTCCGTGGTGGTGGGCAGGGACTTTACCACTGCGCCACCCGAGCGCGCGTCACAATATATTTTAACCACTTTATCCATTTATATGTTGGCTATGACATGAAAAAGTTTGAGAATGCCGATATTTAGCATTCTGTTAGCACCACTGTCATATGACAGTGATTTGTTTGGTTTATCTGTCAAACCTGTTGTTTTTGTATAGTAAGTGCTTTGTTTTCTTTCATCCTTCTCTGCTCGCTTTGATGTCACTCATCTTCTTAACAGAAACTCCCACAGGGATAGACATACAACATACATATTATATACAGAACACACACACACACACACACACACACACACACACACACGCACACGCACACGCACACGCACACACACGCACACGCGCCCACACACACACACAGGACGCAGACACAGAGCGAGTATGCAGGGTGCAGGAGTTGAGATGCTGGCGTAATTTTTTTGTTTTTCTTCTTATTGTCAACATATAGCCTACAAAAATGCCAAGACCATAAAATGCATTTCACCTTACAAGTATGATCCATCCCCTCATTCCAAAAGTCATAGTAAAACAACACCCTCAAACAAACACAAAAACAAGCTCCAGAGCTGTTGGCTACTGTTGCTTAGGTCAGTGTAATTTGTCATTGTGATGAATCAGTGTAGTGTCATTTGTTAAATAGTCCCGGAGGAACTTTGTGAACTTTGTGTTCATCACAATGATGGATTACGTTGACCAAAACAACTGCAAAGCTCTGGGACATTTTCTTAACCAATTTTTGGACATCAATGGAGTTTTATGGATTTGAGATGCATTTGTTTTCACAAGACGGCTTGGAATTTTTTTTAGGCTACTAGTATGTAACATAAGTAACATAAGAAAAATAATTATAAATATAGCTGCAAGCAGCGATAAGCGGGGCCAGGGAATGCAGAAAGAAAACAGAAAGAAGCAATGATAAGTAATATGCACAATAAGCCATAGAAACATAGAAGAATGAACTTGAGAGAATGAAGACCATGCAATTAACAAATGAGCATTTTAAACCCTCACTAACCCTAACCTCAGTAAAACAACGCCTAAGCCTAACCTCAAGAAACACTATGTGTAAACACAAGAATGTCAAATCATGATCACCTCAATAGATTGTCGCGGACAGGGGTCGGACCAGCGATCTACGGACTCTGAGGTTGCCTCTCTTCTCATTGAGCTAGATATATGGCCTCCCTGGTAGTGTATGTTGATAATTATAAGTATTTCCGTCCATTATGAACCAAGCCTCTGTGTCCCGAACAACTCTAGATCACTGGTTCACAAACCATTTACCAATAAAGGCATTTTTGTGTCTCCTCGGAACGAAAACTAGTGAAAGTAGCCGATCTACAAGCTCACAAAACGTTGCTATCTGAAAAGTTGTGAGATTGTAGATCGGAGAGAGAGAGAGAGAGACATGGAAACGGAATAGATTGAAGAGATAAGGATAATTCCTTTAACAGGTCCGTTCATGAAAGTCCTTGCGGTCTTGTTTCCAATGAGGGCCTGTGAGCAATTAGGGGTTAAGAGTCTTGCTCAGGGACAAATTTCATTTGCTGGCCTGGCCTGGAATCGTACCTGGGGCAACTAGGGCCTCTGGCTCCCTAGGCTGGCTCACTAACCACTCAGCTATGGCCACCCCTCAAGAGAGAGAGAGACATGGAAACAGAATAGATTGAAGAGAGAGAGACATGGAAACAGAATAGATTGAAGAGAGAGAGAGACAGACATGGAAACATAATAGATTGAAGAGAGAGAGATGGAAGCAGAATGGATTGATTGGACATCTCAACCTATTGCCATTAACAGGAATCGAACCCTCAATCTTTGGATTGACAGGCTGCAACACTACCTATAGTGCTATAGCTTTGTCCAGGCTAAGGTTGTCTGTTGAAGATAAAAGTGAACCAGTGAAAGCAGCCGATCTACAAGCTCAGAAACACGTTGCTATCTGAAAAGTTTTGAGATTGTAGATCGGCTATTTTCAGAATGAAGTATGTCATACATTGCAAAAACATACCTTCTCAGATAGGCATTTCATGTTATCTTTATCAATTGCATATGTATTCACAAGTAAGACGCGCGAACGCTGGAAGCGAACGCAGCTCGAAAATATTGTGTATTTACGGACTTGTAATCCGTGTTATTTCACCGTGATGGGGAGAGAACATTGTGTGTGTGTGTGTTGCAGGCTGTTGTGCATTGTAATCAGAGCAGGCTGTTGTGCATTGTAATCAGAGCAGGCTGTTGTGCATTGTAATCAGAGCATTATGAGAGCATGAACACAGACACACAACCTGAGCAGGGTTACATAGTAAGCTCCACTTGGTCGGAGGCGCGGCGTTCGCAATTAATACAGTCTTGTTGTTTGCAATGCACTTTAAATGAAGTCTCCACCAAGTGAGGCTTGAACCGGCAACCTTGATGTTATGAAACATTCACTTAAGCGGGAAGCCATTGGACCAACAGACCTGATCCAGTGAAAACGGAGGTCAAACCGATGATACCATTTTACGCAAATAACTGAAAAATCCTGGGTTTAAGTGTTTTTCAAACTGCTCAAAATTGCGGACAATGTAAGGGCGGAGAAAGAGACATGGAAAAGGAATAGATTGAAGAGAGAGAGACATGGAAACATAATAGATTGAAGAGAGAGAAAGATGGAAGCAGAATGGATTGATTGGACGTCTCAACCTATTGCCATTAACAGGAATCGAACCCTCAACCTTCGGAATGACAGGCTGCAACACTACCTATAGTGCTATAGCTTTGTCTAGGCTGAGGTTGTCTGTTGAAGATAAAATTGAACCAGTGAAAGCAGCCGATCTACAAGCTCAGAAACACGTTGCTATCTGAAAAGTTTTGAAATTGTAGATCGGCTATTTTCAGAATGAAGTATGTCATACATTGAAAAGACATACTCTCAAATAAGCATTTCAGGTTATCTTTAACAATTGCACTTGCATTAATTGACACAATCATGTTGTGTGCAATGCAACTTAAATGAAGTCTGCATCAAGTGAGGCTTGAACTGGCAACCTTGAGGTTCTAAGGCACACACTTAAGCGAAAAGCCATTGGACCAACAGACCTGACCTGGTATATGAGAGAGAGAGAGAGAACAAATATTGTTAAGCATTTCATGTTATTTTTAACAATTGCACATGTATTCACTGATACAGTCATGTTGTGTGCAATGCAACTTTAATGAAGCCTGCATCAAGTGAGGCTTGAACTGGCAACCTTGGTGTTGTGAGGCATTCGTTTAAGGGAGAAGGCATTGGACCAACAGACAGAAACTGTGAAAAAAGAGATCACACAGATGATACAGTTTCACGCAAATAGCTGGAAAATCCTGGGTTTAAGTGTTTTTCAAACTGCTCCAAATTGCGGACAATCTAAGGGTGGAGCTTACTGGTCAACGTGATAGATGTGTTCCTCATGAGTCAAGGCACATGTGTAAGCAGGTTTAATGGCTGTCGGCCAAACGAGGCATGACTTTTGCCTGTTTAAAGTTTGCATTTTCAAAAAATCGCTATAGCGCCCCCCTTTGACCAATTGGAGTAAGATTGGTTTCAGTGATATTTGGAATGACCCTCAACATTACCGCAAAGTTTCAAAGAAATGTGAGTCTGCATGTACAGTATGTGTTAGGGGCAGATGAATAATTGTCATAAACTGCAATATTGATTGGCTCATTAAAGCTTCATTTTTTCACTTATGGAAAATCTTTTGCACATGTTTGTCGGCATAGGTCCAAAGTTCATGTGTAAAACGTTTCGTGCAGATTACTCAAAAATCCCAGGAGGAGATAGGTTTTAACTGTTTTTCATATAATTCAAAATGGTGGGAGATCTAAAGGTCAGAGGTCAAAAGTCAGAGTGTGAAAGTTGTTGATCATGAGTAGACGCATATGTATATTGAAGTTTCATGGCTGTAGGTCAAACAGGGCATGAGTTGTACCTGTTCAAAGTTGGCATTTTGCTATAGCGCCACCTTTTGACGAAAGATTGTGAGAATTATTTCTTGATAGTTTTTCATGACCATCTACCATATGGCCAAGTTTCGTAAAAAGCGTATGCACGGTTCAGCCAGAACTGCGAAAAGTGGCAGAAGAAAAAAGAGGGGAACATTAAGACAGGTCCAGAGCTGAGCTCTGGCCCCGTAATAAAGACGGTGCCTATAATGGCATGACTTGTGAATCTCAGACTCAATGTGGACATCTTTGCTGTCGGGCAGAAACCTCGTAACTCCATTTTCAAACTTTGTGTGTTTTTTGGTATACATTAATGGCCTGTACTTGATCTTTCTACAGCGTCACACAAAAGCATGAAAAGTAGCAGCTCTGCAAGCTCAAAACTTGGCGCGAAGCAATGCAGTTTTGGACACGTGAGGTTTCCACCCGACAGAGACGATATATTTATGACGTGTGACTCCTCATCGGGCAAAGGTTTCAGCCCGATCTGACCGCCATTTACTATACAGTAGAATTTGTTAAATATTTTATTATATATGTATATATAAAACATATGTGTGAAAAAGTAGAGGGAAGTACTTCCTTGGACTATATATTGACCTACTGCATGCACAAGAAATTTGGCTTCTTGATCATTGGTTCTCAAAGTGGGGTCAGGGGACCCCCAGGGGTCCTTGGGGGGGTCCCCAGCAAAATGTGTTAATATAGCGTCACTCATTTTAACCTTTTATACTTTGGCTATTCAAAAATAGCAGATATACAAGCTCATAGCTCGGCACCGAGTGCCGCGCTATGAGCTTGCTTGTAGATCTGTTATTTTTGAAAAATCGTGAACATTTTGTGCAAAACTTTTTTCTTTTTCTTTTTTGCGAACATTTGTAACTCAAATCTTTGCTTCTGGGGGGTCCCTGGAACAACATATTTGAGATGGGGGTCCGCGGCCAAATACTTTTTGGGGGGTCCTTGGCATGAAAAAGTTTGAGAACCACTGTTCTAGATGGCTCCGATGCCACGATGGAAAATCTCTCTCTCTCTCTCTCTCTCTCTCTCTCTCTCTCTCTCTCTCTCTCTCTCTCTCTCTCTCTCTCTCTCTCTCGCTCTCTCTCGCTCTCTCTCGCTCTCTCTCTCTCTCTCTCTCTCTCTCTCTCTCTCATATCCATCCATCCATCTCAGCCCGTTGTCATTTCTCAGATCAGTCTTTTCATTATTCATCATGTAGCGTCTCAGTAGACTTGACCTCGTGTCCTCTCTGAATGAACGCTGTGTGTTCTGGATGTCATTCATGTGCTCCAGTGGAGTAAACAGCCGTCATCAAACATGAAACAAACACAGGAGGAGAACTTCAAGGTTCCTCTGACAGGCAGACTGCTGAGCCATGGACCTCCCACTGGGCTGCAGTAAAAAAAAAAACACCACAAGATAACTGAAGCATCATATCACATTGTGCAAGGATGCGTGTGTGTGTGCGTGTGTGTGTGCGTGTGTGTGTGTGTGTGTGTGCGTGTGTGTGTGTGTGTGTGCGCGTGCGCGTGTGCATGTGCATGTGTGTGCGTGTGCGTGTGTGTGTGCGCACGCGCGCGTGCGTGCATGCTTGTACATTTGTAAAATTTTTATTATGTGTGCGATCTCTGTGTACAGTACGTGTGTGTGGGGCTGTGTATCTGTTATTTATATGGTGTGTGTGTGTGCGTGTCAGTGGTGGAAAAAGTACTCACATTTCTGACTTAAGTTAAAGTATCAATACTGCAATGTAGAAATACTCTGTTACAAGTAAAGGCCCGGAATTCTAAATTGACTTGAGTAAAAGTACAAAGGTATTGATATAAAAATGTACTAAAGGTACCAAAAGTAAAAAGTACTCATTATGCACAATGTCACACTTCACAACTTTTGAAATGTATAAGAAATCTTTTGAAAATAGCAGATCTACAAGCTCGCCTCGCACATTGCGTTTGTGTGTGTGTGTGTGTGTGTGTGTGTGTGTGTGTGTGTGTGTGTGTGTGTGTGTGTGTGTGTGTGTGTGTGTGTGTGTGTGTGTGTGTGTGTGTGTGTGTGTGTGTGTGTGTGTGTGTGTGTGTGTGTGTGTGTGTGTGTGTGTGTGTGTGTGTGTGTGTGTTGTGCTGTGCGTGCTTGTGTGTACTGTTGGTAATGTAATATGTGACATCACATTACTTTGACCACAGAGATAGGCTTATCCATGCTCTGTTCTCTCCCCATTCATGTGCAAAACAGTAATGTTGGATCAAGTCAGATGGAAAGACATATTTTGGAAATTGTCATCATGCTGTCATAAGGACAAACAAATACACAGTGCTGTGGCTATGCATCACCAGTGAACCGTGTGTTTTTTCCTTCTTGGCAGCTTTTTTTAATACTCCCTGGCTTTGCCTGCCTGTCGTCCCCTGTGTTAACATCACAACATTATGAATAGTGAGTTATTGCCTCAAGCAAGGTCTGCAGCAATGCAGACATATAGAAAACTGGCTCAAAAACTCTGCCAGACAGCCCTCATATCATCTCTGTCGGGTGGAAACCTCATATGTCCAGAACTGTTACTTTTTGGGATAAGTAGCAGATCGACAAGCTCAAAACTCGTCGCTTTGCGCCGCATTTGGAGCTTGTATATCTGCTACTTTTCATGCTTTTGCGTGATGCTATAGATTGTATGATCAAACAGGGTGTTCATTTGGGAAAACACAAAGTTAGAGTATGGATTTCTGCCCGACAGCATTGATATAAGGCGTATACAGTACCTGTTTTACAGTGGGACAGCCATAAATCCATGTGGACTGAGAAACAATGATAATATAACAGTTTATTGACCCCAGGGTCCATTCAGGTGTCACAGCAGCAACAGCAGTAATAACTAGAAAAGGGCGCTCCACAGAGCACGTATCCCTGCCAGGCTAAGTTGACTAGCCAGGGCTGTGTAAGTCGTGAGGCCTCTCAACATGTGATTCCAATTTGTGGTTGATTAGATGTTAATTTCATAATGTATGAGAAATAGAAGAAATAGGCCCCAAATTATGGAATATCAAAACCCTGTTTGACGGTCATTGTCACATGACTCCCAAGATCACGTGTACCTAATGTTGTAATAATAATAATAATAACGTTTCTACAACAAACACTGCATTTGTGCACAGGTATTTTGGTACCCACTATGAATGTCAGTGCAATCTCTTTTGACGGTACATTGTTTAGAGGCCCGTAAATGTGTTATTCAAATTTGGGGTTGATCAGACACTGTGTTCATGATTTTTGGCGTAATTTGTACATTTATTCCATATTTTGGAAGGCAACCATAGCCAGTTGGAATGGAATATGAAACATCTGAATGATACATTTTATCACATGATATTCCAGAGATAATGTTTGAGTTGTGGACAAAATCTGTAAGAGTAGTTGCAAAAAGTATGTTTTGAAGAAAATGCGAAATGGCGGAAAATCTATAAATGTAGCCTCCCTATTATGTCTCTATTGTATATGGGGAATTGTGTCAGGTCCGGGGACCACCAGTCCTTGGGGGTGTACCAGGAGGTCCCAGCGAAATTAGATAACTTAGCGTCAGCATAACTTTAACCACTTAGCTTTGGCGGCACCGAGTGCTTCTGGGGGTCCCTGGCACAAAACATTTTCAGATGGGGGTCTGCGGCCAAACGTATATCAATTTAGGCGTCCCTGGCATGAAAAAGGTTGAACACCACTGGTTTAGTAAACATAAAATACATTTTCTTTGGTTTGCCAATTCTACCTGGAAGGCATTTATCAGCCTCAATTTGATAGCGTTCCATTTCCAGTTTTGTCTGCTCATTTTTTTGTGGCATCACTTCAAATTTCACTTGCATAACTGTGCGAGTTCTCTCTCCTGATTGAATACAGGCCATTTCACTTGTAACAGATCATTCCTACATTGTGGTATTGCTACTTTTACCTCCAAGTTTTAAATCCGAGTACTTCTTCCATCCCTGGCCACAGTCTTAACGAGCAGGTGGGTGGTAATAATGACCGCCTGTCGTGACTTGTCTAAATTGGCACTCAGACATGCACCTGCAGAGTACTGTCACGCCCACCACAACGCAGAGAGAGAGAGAGAGAGAGAGAGAGAGAGAGAGAGAGAGAGAGAGAGAGAGAGAGAGAGAGAGAGAGAGAGAATTCATAGCACAAAGATGTCTGTCTAAAGTCAAAGTGCTAAAGCATTAGCATTACAATATACTTGAAGTAGCAAAAGTAAAAGGACTCATTATGTAGAATGCCCAATACAGAATCATAAGCATCATGTTATTGCACTAGTATTATTATATCATTAACCACTTAAGCCCTTGGCTATTTTTTTACTTAAAGCTTGTCAAATGAATTTAGCGGATTAAAAAGTACAATTGCCTCTGAGATGCACTGAGAGTAAACGTAAAAAGTATCAAGACATAATACCCAGGTGAAGTAAAAGTACCTTGAACATATCGTCTCTGTCAGGTGAAAAGCTCATATGTCCAAAACTGTAACTTTTCAGGATTAGATAAAAAAAATAGGAAAAGCAGCAGATATGCTACTTTTGATGCTTTTGTGTGACGCTGTAGTATGATCAAGTGGGGCGTTAATTTATGAAAAAACACAAACAGTTAAAGTACGAGGATAAGAGCTATCTGCCCGACAGGGACGATATACTCAGCGTACAGTACCTGAGTAAATGTACTATGTTTACGTTCCACCACTGTGAAGTCTGTGAAGTTTCAAACACCTGACACTTTCCCACAAGTCAGACGGCGGCACAGTCTCCAGGATGTCTCCTGCTGAATGTGGAATCTACACTGTTCAATTTGCATATCGTGGCAGTCGGGCAGACACCTCTTATCTCCATATTTTCACTTTCCGCGTCGATCTGGTACTTTTGCTATTTAATTTGACTCTAGAAAAGTAACAGTTTAGGACAAAGTGGGGTCTTTCCAGGGGGGGTACCATGGTTAATAAAGGTTCACAATACCTTAATGCACATTTTATACTTTGGCTATTCAAAAATAGCAGATCTACAAGCTCATAGCGCGGCACCGAGTCTACTATGAGCTCGTAGATCTGCTATTTTTGAAAAATCGTGAAAAAGTGTGCAAATCTTTGAATATATATATTTTTAAAGCGAACATTTGTAACGCAAATTTTTGCTTCTGGGGGGTCCCTGGAACAAAACATTTTGAGATGGGGGGTCCGCGGCCAAATACATATCATTGACATGAAAAAGTTTGAGATCCACTGGTTTAGGACATATGAGGTTTCCCAGTTGAGCGGAAACCATGTATGTAAAAAGGAACCTGTGTTCCAATGGATCCAGTGTAGTAATTTAGTCACAAGCTTTTGTTAATAATTCTTTATTGGTTAGATATTTATAAAACCATACAGACAGACTTAACGACTTTGGCATCCCTATTTTTGGCACATCATTAGAATATCGTCTCTTTCGGGTGGAAACCTCTGATCTCCAAAAACTGTTGCTTTTCAGGATTCAAATTCAAAAGTAGCAGATCTACAAGCTCAAAACGCGTCGCTTCGCGCCGCGTTTAGAGCTTGTAGATCTGCTACTTTTGATGCTTTTGTATCACGCTGTAGTATGGTCAAGTAGGGCGTTAATTTACGATAAAAACACAAAAGTTAAAATAAGATAAGAGGATTCTGCCCGGCAGCATCGATAAGCATCTGGTTTCTCGATTAGCCCAGGAGAAAGTGACAGGTTGATTTCTCTGGCTGTTACTGTATTCCCCCCACTAGACCTGTGGCCCTGCAATAACAGCCACATTAACCCATTAAGCCCGGGAACGCATCTGTGTCATTTTCAGATTTCTTTGCTTTACCAAAAAATAGCAGATATACAAGCTCATAGCGCAGTACCGAGTGCCGCGCTATGAGCTTTAAGATCTGCTTTTCTTTTTTTTTATCGTAACAATCTTTGAATATAAAAAATATAAAAATAAGCAAACATTTGTAACTCAAATCTTTACTTCTGGGGGATTCTATAAATGTCTAAATCCTAACAGTTTTCTGAAAAACTTATGTTGCTATGATATCGGTGGTTCCCAAACCTTTTTCATGTCAAGGGCCCCAAAAATGATATGTATTTGGCCGCGGACCCCCATCTTAAAATATTTTTGTTCCAGGGACCCCCAGAAGCAAAGATTTGAGTAAAAATTGCACACATTTTCATGATTACGTTTTTTCTAAAATAGCAGATCTGCAAGCTCATAGCGCGGCACTCGGTGCCGCGCTATGAGCTTGTATTTCTGCTATTTTTTGAATAGCTAAAAGAATCTTAAAATGACACAGATGCGTTCCCGGTCTCAATGGATTAACCAGGCGTTATCTGTCCCCTTTGTCTCGGAATGAGCGGCTTATGACGTCAATGAGAAAATGCCTGCGTTGTCCCATCGATCGTCAAGGGGCCCGGCCCGGCTTCGTGACCGACCGGTGTCTGAGATCCTGCCACTCCACGTCCAGCCACCTAATGGCTAGGGTGGGCGTCGGGAATAATGGAAATCCATAAGGCATTGTCCTGTCCTGGGGCCCTTCACTACCATCACCATTAAGAGCAGCTGATTGCAAGACCAGAGACAAAGAGATGACAAAGAGGGTGGGGGGGATGGGGGGGATGGGAAAGGGCAGTGTTGATTTCGTCGACTAAAACTATGACGAAAAATATTCGTCGACTACCTTTTTTCACTGACGAAAACAAAATAAAAACAAAATAAAAACTAAGCTATACGATGACTAAGACTAAATATATTGACAATTTCGTCAACAAATAAAAACTAATAGATCCAGTAGAACTAAGACAAGTCATTTTATGTTTGGTTGCACTCGGGTGTTGCGCTTTGAAAATAGCAGAATCTACAAGCTCAACTTGTAGATCGGCTATTTTCGGCACGCAACCAAGTGTAAAATCAGCCATTACGACACCATCAAGGCACCGGCAAAATACATTTTAGTCGACTAAATCAACTGTAGATTTAGTCGACTAAAATCCTATGATATTTAGTCGACTAAAACTAGACTAACAGTAAAACATTTAAGATGACTAAAATATGACTAACACTAAATACAAATTTGCTGTCAAAATCAACACTGGGGCAGTGGTGAAAAAAGTACTACTTTTATGTATTCTACTTGCGTAAAAGTTCCAATACAATGTAGAAATACTTTGTTACACGTAAAAGTCCTGTATTCAAATATACTGGGTTTGGTGGTGATGTTACGGTATATATTAGAATCAGCTGTGTCTGTGTTTGTGCTGAAAGAGTGACTTTGTGTGCTATTTAAATGTACATTATCAATATCAATTTCTAATCAACGATGCAACGGAGCAAGATATCTGGCCAATTGTGCAAGTTACATGAGATAAACAAGGTAAATACATAACCCAAACCTCTATCAAAGTGTCCCTGTGCTTTAAGGAGGTCCTTGTCCTGATGGCAGCGTGCACAAGCAATATGAAGCTGATTGACCTAGTATTATGCAAGATCAGCTCAAGGCAGGCAGACAGGCAGACAGACAGACAGACTAGGGGTGCCTAAGTTCGATTTTGGGTGGGGGAGCACATTTTTAAATACGTCACGCGCAAATGTTTGGACACGTAAACATATCCATACCTACAAGTAGCACTAGCAGTTAAACCATTGCTTCACAAAATGAGGTGTCCTTGAAGTGGTTCCAGGGGACCCCCCAGCTAAATGATTTACTGTTGATATTATTTCTATTTCTGGGATAAGGGTCCACATTCAGTGTTAAATTATAAGACTGAGGATTAGGATTTCACAATGTACCATGACAAATATGCTCGCACAGGAGATGCTGATTGCTGAACTCTCTCCCCGATCGTAAGTGTAATGGCTTCGCCTTCGCGTTAAATAAGACTTTTTTACAGGATTGTACAGTGTAGCCCAGACTGGGGTTCCACTGAGATCATGTGAAATGGGGTCTAAGACAGCGCATGCTGCCATAATCAGTTCCAAAAATTTAGTCCATCTTTCGCCACTTTGCTCAGGGGAATAATATCTTGTCATAAAATATTCAACTGCGCTGAGTGATGCTCCCTTTCGATCATGTAAGTCATGTTCCATATCCCATATGAGACGACAACAGATGCAAAACTAGATGCGGCACTACTGTTTGCTTTGGTAAAAGGTCGCTGCATGCTTAACATAGGAGCATATACAGACATCTTTGTCCAGAGGGGCACGGATGGACATCTAGAAGGGCCACCTTATTTGAGCCATAGCCATTACACCATATTTGCGTGCATTCTGGTGCCAAAATTAGGACTTGACGTTCGCTTACAACAGCTCAACCGTTGAGAGAGCAAGTGGGAGAGCACCACCTGACTCTATGGCTCAGGTGCCAGTGAGACAGACAGACACACGCACTTAAATGCAGAGGCAGAGATAAAGATGGACCGAGGACGATGTTGATAGAGGTGCTGATGAAAAGTATCATTGGTTGTCTTGTTGCAGGTGCATTATCATCGTTGTCGGGTGGAAACCTTGGATGTCCAAAAACAAAAAGAATCTGGAAACTGGGGGATTTATTTTTGTTGTGTTGCAATGGATAGTTATTATTAGTCACAAGCCCTTATTAATATTTTTCATTGGTTCAACATTCATACAACCTAGAGAAAAGCTCAACCAGTTTCAACCTGGTTTGCTTCATTTGGGTGTGTCATTATAGACAGAAAGTTTCATACATTTTGAAAATGTGTAAAAAAAAAAAAAAGAAACAATAGTGAAAATGTGCTGTTTTCTGCTACTTTTGTTTTGTGCAACACTGTAGATGAAATATGGAGATGCACGGTTTCCGCCCGACAGCGACAATATGAGACCTTAAAACAAGTCACAAGTCACAGCGTAAAACTTCATTGTCAGATCCCACACAACTCTGGCAGAGAAAAGCTTTCTCTGTGCCCACATTTTAATTTCCTGTACACGAGGGAACAGAGTGCGTACGGAAGCAGCCACTTTACCAATGAGATCATAATCTGTCTCTAATCTTCAGAACGCTGTTAGCTGCAGTGGAATGAATTTGCACACAGCCAAATACTCTGTAAAAGGCTCCGTATGGAGTGTTTGGCCTGTTATCACGTCTCTGTCAAAATCACTGTCAAGTCCTCCTATCTGACCAATGCGCGCTCTCTCTCTCTCTCTCTCTCTCTCTCTCTCTCTCTCTCTCTCTCTCTCTCTCTCTCTCTCTCTCTGTGTCATATTTCAATGGAATGCAGACAAAATTAACAGTTTTGATTTGGTGCAGGTACTGTATAAAGACAATGCAACCGGTCATTTTTAAATGGTAGAAATGCATATAATGTAACAAGAAATGATTTGAATACATTATATGCCACAGGCTTCTCTGCCCTTGCTATACAGAATGTATGTAAACACATGTAGAGGAAAATCCACTGAATGGAACAAATCAGCATGTAGCCTATATATCCAGGCTCCGCATGTATGTATTTTGTCCCTCATTCTTTACACGACAAATTGAAGACAACCAATTAATGCCACATTATTTGATCATCAAACTAGAGTAAAAAAAAAAAATTAAGACCAGTAAACTTTCATCTAATATATTTGACTACAGTAAGTATAGTGTATTCTGGTTCAAATACATATCTATAGTGTTCCTCCATGGAGTGCTCTGAGGCTGGAGTAGAGTGTTTACTAGATGCCATTGTACAACTGAGCAGTGGTGTAAAGTAACACCACTGCTAAGTACATTTACTCAAGTACTGTACTTAAGTACAATGTTGAGGTACTTTTTACTTTACTGGAGTATTTCCAATTTTCAGTACTTGCACTTCTACTCCACTACATCTGCAGAGGCAAATATTGTACTTTTAGTCCACTACAATTATTTGAAAAGTTTAGTTACTTTGTAGATTTATATTATTATTACAAAACATAGGCTACATTAACCACTTCAGCCCTACATTCATTTCGTCCATTTGAAAATAGCTCTACAAGCTCACAATGCGTCACATTGTGCTTGTAGATTTGCTAGTTTTCTACTCAAGTACATTTAGAATTCCGGACGTTTTAACAGAGTACTTCTACATTGCGGTATTGATACTTTCACTTAAAGGGTAAGACCACTTTGGTAGAGGTTTGGGTTGTGTAGTTACCTTGCCATGATGTAACTCCAAAGGTGGGCAAGAAATAAAGAATAATTGCTCCATTGATTAGAAATTGATAATTCAAAAATATGCTCCTCATTGACTTACATTGTATGGTAAAACAGCTCTCAAAGTCACTCTTTTAGCACATAAATGAACACAAACAAAGCTGATTCAGACAATATAGAGCATCACCAAACCCAGTACTGTTTATTTTTTTAATAAAAATGTCAACTTCCTGTTGATTTTACTATTTGAAGATCTGGATCCGGATCCGTGGATCCAGTCCAGGTTTTCTACTTATTAAAAATTGCAAAATCAACAGGAAATTGACATTTTTATTTAAAAAAAAAACAGTACTGGGTTTGGTGATGTTCTATATTGTCTGAATCAACTTTGTTTGCGTTCGTTTACGTGCTAAAATAGTGACTTTGAGAGCTGTTTTACCATACGATGTAAGTCAATGAGGAGCATATTTTGAATTATCAATTTCTAATCAATGGAGCAATTATTTTTGGTTTCCTATAAGTGAGATTTGGAAAAATGTACAAATATCTTGCGCTGTGATCTGGGCCCAGGAAATTTGTACAATTATCCTGCGCTGTGATTGGCCAATCACAGTCTATTCAGGACTGTGATTGGCCAGTGTCACATGACACATGTGCATAGCCCTATATAAGAAACCATGACTTGAAAAAAAAACATAAATTGTTTTTTTTCAAGT
The DNA here is from genome assembly GCF_963280865.1 of Gymnoscopelus braueri. Lineage (NCBI taxonomy): Eukaryota > Metazoa > Chordata > Actinopteri > Myctophiformes > Myctophidae > Gymnoscopelus > Gymnoscopelus braueri. The sequence continues at coordinate 364,358 of NW_027660596.1, read as the reverse complement.
TATGGTTCCGTCCATCATAAAGAGTGTTTCAATAAATGTATTTATTTTTTGTACATGATTGGTTGACTCCATTCAGTATTGTGATTAGCTAGCAAGACACCGCCCACTTCACACAGGGTGTGATTTTTTATCTCTTGCCCACCTTTGGAGTTACATCATGGCAAGGTAACTACACAACCCAAACCTCTACCAAAGTGGTCTTGCCCTTTAAGTAAAACATTTGAGTACTTTTTCCACCACTGCAACTGAGGAAGGGGGAAAGAAGGTTAAAAAAAAAAAAGTATTTTTTTTTTAAACACACATTTTCTTTTCTGGGGGGGTCCCTGGCATGCACAAAAGCTTTTCAGAAGGGGGTCCGCGCCGCGGCCAAATACATATACATTTTGGGTGTCCTTGGCGTGTAAAAGTTCGATGTCTGTCTGCCAGACTCCCTCGCTGTCTGGAGAGCTCCACTCTGCCTGCAGAGAGCTGTGTGGCTGTCTGGATCCGGCTCCACTCTCTGCCTGCACAGCTTCATGTTTGGAGGAGTCTTGTTGTCAACGCACTGTGAGAAGCAACGCGCCAGGAGCTGCTAAATAAAGAACCGGCAGAGAGAAAGAGAGAGAGAGCGAGGAAGAGATGGGGTGGGAGGAAGGCGGAGGAGGAGGGGGTGTCGAAAGAGACATGGGAGGGAGAGTGAAAGAGTCTTTCTTTCACTGTCTCCCACTATATTTCCCTCTGCCTGCGTGCGTGCGTGCGTGCGTGCGTGCGTGCGTGCGTGCGTGCGTGCGTGCGTGCGTGCGTGCGTGCGTGCGTGTGCTTGTGTGCACGTGCGTGTGGAAATAGGCGATCTATTAGCTCACAACCCGTCACGTTGTGAAGTGTTGTGTGATTTTTAGATCGCTAAAAGTGGCTTTTGTAAAGAAAAATAACCTTAAACTCTAAAATGTTGGTGTCCTGACAAATCTAGTAATACCAACATGCGTGCGTGCATGTGCAGGCAGAGACGCAGGCAATCAGTACAAAATACAGGGGAAACAACAGAAATCAATGACAAGTCGTGTTACTGCTGGTACACAAGTAGGAAGTGGGCGTGCCAGCCAGCAAGGGCTGAATGCCTCACACTATACCAGTCTCCATCACACACACGCATACTTTGTTATTCACCATCAGCCTATCTGCTAAGTACAGTTAAATGCACCTAAATGCAGGGTCATTTGTCTCAACGGCAGTGCAGGGGCGTACTGCGTTCAACGCTCAATGTAATGGTTGATGATGTGTGTTGGAATGAATGCTCATCGACCTCACCATGCAAGAGGAAGTACTGTTACACACACCATACACGTTAACCTCTTAAGCCCTATTTCATAGTTTGCAGTGGTGGAAAGTAACTAAGTACATTTACTTAAGTACTGTACTTAAGTACAATTTTGAGGTATTTCTACTTTACTTGAGTATTTCCAATTTTCAGTACTTTTACTTCTACTCCACTACATCTCAGAGGCAAATATTGTACTTTTACTTCACTACAATTATTTGAAAACTTGAGTTACTAGTTACTTTTCAGATATAAATGATGATTATTATTAAACATACATTAACCACTTTAGCCCTATTTTATACATAGACTATTTGAAAGTAGCCGATCTACAAGCTCACAACGCGTTGCGATGCGACGCGTTGTGAGCTTGTAGATCTGCTATTTTCAAACACTTTAGTACTTTTACTTTTGGTACTTCAAGTACATTATGATGCCAGTACTTTTGTACTTTTACTCAAGTCCATTTTTTATTCTGGACTTTTACTTGTAACAGAGTATTTCTATATTGTAGTATTGATACTTTTACGTAAGTAAAGAATTAGATTTTTTTTCCCACCACTGATAGTTTGGCTATTCTGAAAAGCGAGGCTTTTGCACATTAACAAAACAATAGGTGCGTAGGAGACCGTTCTGGGGTCAGAAAAAAAGTAACAGAAAAAAACTCCCACACACTGTCTTCAAGTGCAAAAGAATGGTCTTGTTTTAAAACAATTTAAGCGTCGAGCTATTATGAGTTGGGAGTGAGAAAGAGAACATTCAATGTGAAAATCCCTTATGGCCTTTATGCAGGCCCTTTTTTTTATTATTATTTTCTCATTTTGGGAGGGCCTTTACGGTTATTATTTTATAGCAACTTCACACCAGAAATATAAGCCTATAGCCCTATAGACTGTAATATCACATACTGTAAATCACTCCCATGCCCTGCCGAGTCACCGCGGCGGCATGCTAACTTGTAGCGCTGTATCCAGCTGTATCCAGCTGTTGTTGATTTGCATCCTACTGTCACTGTTGTCATTACACACGTGGGTACGAATGACGTCATGGCTAGACATTCCACAAAGATGCGAACAGACATGGAACTGCTATGCTCCACAGTAGAAACCCTGGGAAAACGATGCATTGTATCGGGCCCCATTCCAACACTCTCCAATAAAATGGAACACTTTAGCCGAATTTATAGCTTTCATCTGTGGCTTCAGAATTTCTGTAATGCCCTAGGATATGACTTTATTTTTAACTTTGATTACTTTTGGCGTATCCATAGTCTGTACAAGAAAGATGGTGTGCACCCAAATAGTAGGGGCACTTCAACTCTACGGAACAATTGTATTAGATACATTGCTCTTAATCCATGATATGAAGCGCGGCGCGTTCCAATTGTTTTAACCCCTTCTTCAGTTTTTAGCTCTAACCATGTGGATCAAGCCGCTTTGTGTCATATATCTGTTCCCCGAAAACCCCCCTGTCTATTACATTCTCAAGTTACACCATGCCCTGTGTCCATACCTGTGCATATTACTACCAGACAACCTCCCACTCCCAGTAATCTACATACGGTTGATGACTTCAACCTAATCAATATTCCCATTCAGCCATCAGTCATCATTCCTACTCCAAATTCTGACACAGCATTTTCCAAATTGACATTTAAGAATCGGAAAGGGCTGGGGATTATTCACTACAATATTAGGAGTCTAGTCCTTAATTTAGATTTTATTGTGTTACTTGTTAAGCAGACTAATCCGGACATTCTGGTGTTAGGTGAGACGTGGCTCAAAAAAAGTATCAAGGACTCTAAAGTAGCTCTTTTAAACTATAATTTATTTAGAGCCGACAGATCAGGTAGAGGTGGTGGGGTATGTATTTATACCAAATCCAATCTTTCCACTACACTTTTAAATACTGTCTCACACCCTAAGCGCTTTGAGTGGCTCTCACTGAAGGTTCAGTTTGGAACAACATCATTGGTTGTAGTGGGTATCTACAGACCCCCATCTGCAGACCCAGGTTCTATAGACACTTTAGCTAGCATGCTCTCCATGCACTCGGATGGGGAGCTTTTGGTTTTAGGTGATTGGAACCAGAACTGGTTGAGTGCTGGTTCTGAACACCTCAAGGAAGTTACAAATGACTTGAATTTATCACAAATGGTCCTGGAAACTACTAGGCCAAATTTAATGGATAATTCAAGATCCACCCTGATAGACCTTATCTTCTCTAACAGGGCTGACAGGATCTCTGCTTGTGGTGTTTTTGAGTTAGGTGTTAGTGACCATTGCCCGGTTGGGTGCATAAGAAATGCCCGATTACACCGGACAAAATCTAAGGTGATCTCTAAGAGAAGCTTTAAGCACTTTAACGAACAAGAGTTCTTACATGACGTTTTTAATAGTAACTTGTTCTTAATTTCTGAATTTACTGATGTTGATATGGCGCTAGACTTTTTTATAGAAACCTTTGTTGCTATTGTAGACACACATGCTCCAGTGAAAAAACTGAGAATCAGGGATAGAGTTACCCCTTGGTTTTCACCGACATTAGCTACCCTATTCAACAAGAGGAAAAGAGCTTGGTCGCTTGCTAGGCGTTCTGGAGACCCTGCTCATTGGGCTTGCTTTCGGCAAATTCGTAATCTTTGCACGTCTTCTCTTAGAAAGGCTAAATCTAATTATTTTTTAAATTTAATAACTTACTCTCAGGGAAATACAGTTAAATTCTGGAAAGCAGTGAACGCCCTTAATAATAACTCAACCTCTGCCCTACCATCTCAAATAAATGGTAGTAATGGCGTAATTTCAGATCCTTTGGAGGTATGCTCTGCTTTTAATCTGCATTTTACAGATGCAGGGCACTTATTTAGTAATACTTATAGTGGACCCCCACTTTCAACGGATTACAGCAATCTTAGAATTAGCCCAACTGCTCAGTTCTCCATACAGCCCCTCTCTACCTCTATTGTTCTGGAAGCTTTGCTTACAATAAACCATAAGACCTCGACTGGTGAGGATCACTTAGATCCTTTATTTTTAAAGACAGCTGCACCTCTTATTGCAGAGCACATAGCTCATATTTTTAATCTTTCTATTTCATTAAATATTTTCCCTCGTATTTGGAAACTTGCACACGTCCTCCCACTTCACAAAGGTGGTGATAGACAAGAGCTAAATAATTACAGACCGATTTCAAAGTTGCCTTGCCTTGCCAAAATTTTGGAATCACTCATAAACTCGCAGCTCAAATTATTCCTCTCATCCTTCTCAGTGTTAAATGAAAATCAATCTGGTTTCAGAGCCAAACATAGTACAATCACTGCAGTCACCTTAGTTACAAATACCATTCTCACTGCTTTTGACAATAAGCATTTTTGTGCATCCCTCTTTGTGGACTTATCCAAGGCCTTTGACACCGTAGACCATAACCTGCTCCTACTGAAATTACACAACATAGGTTTTAGTAATGAAACCTCGGAATGGTTTCAAACTTACTTAACAAATAGACATCAAGCTGTGAAGTCCAGAAGCTCTCAATCTGGGTTTCGGCCAGTCTCCGTGGGCGTCCCACAGGGCTCAGTCTTAGGCCCAGTTCTTTTTACTTTATATATTAACAATATTATCTCTACTCTTAATGACTGTAAGGCCCACCTTTATGCAGATGACACTGTCATATACTGTGTCGCTGACTCAGCTCATCTTGCCACCAGGAAGCTGCAGCTTGCTTTTAATGCTCTCCAGGCTGCCCTGGTTGAGCTTAGACTGGTTTTAAATGCAAGCAAAACCAAATTCATGCTGTTCACTAGAGTTAAAACCACCAACCTTAGCGACATAGTCATATCCTCTTCAAGTGGTGCTACAATAGAAAGGGTCTCGGAATACAATTACCTGGGCATCTGGCTAGATGAGAAATTGTGTTTTAAATTTCACATTGATAACCTTGTCTCCAAATTGAGAAAAAAAATTGGGTTTCTCTATAGAAATAAATCATGCTTTCCTGCATCCAGTAGGAAAACAATTATTGAAGCCACTTTTCTCTCGGTTTTAGACTATGGAGACATTATTTATAGAACTGCTGCTCCATCAATTTTAAAACGCCTTGACACTGTGTACCATTCTGCCCTAAGATGGGTCTCTGGTGACACCTATGGTACCCATCACTGTACACTATACGGGAATGCAGGCTTATCCTCTTTAACTGAGAGGCGTGATAGGCACTGGTATCTATTTATTTTTAAAGCCATATCAGGAATGCTCCCCCCTTATATTTGTTCTATGTTGGTTCAGAACCCTGTTACATGCCAGACCCGCTCGAGTGATCTCCTGACGCTCAAGGTTCCTTTCGCGCAGACAGAGTTAGGCAGGACAGCATTTTCTGTCAGTGCTCCATCTGCCTGGAATGAGCTCCAGAGGTCCTTGAAAATCAAATCACTTCCATCTTTAGGTAGTTTCAGGGAAATGATTTCCAACATTTTTGTTCAGGATTGTAACTGCTTTATTTAATTGTTTGATTATGATATATCTGTTCTAGTTCTTTGACTATTTTAGTTTTTGAGTTCTTTCTGTATTCTGATTCATGTATTTTATTGCTGTATGTGAATGTCTATTCCTGTTGATTACTGTGTTCTGTATCTCGGCTACATTGAAAATGAGGGCCTGCCCCTCAACTGTACTCCGAGCTGAAATAAAGGTTATGATGATGAGGTATGTGTAGCCTACTCACCCAATAATGAATCGCTGGTTAATTGGGGTCAGCTGTGGTCAGCTGGTTTCGTATCCCTTTGAAAGGTATGGCAGAAAAGTAGCTTGCACCTCCTCCACTGAGCCAGTTCATAGGGTAAAGGGAAAGTGGTGGCAGAGCATCAAGGGCAACTACCAGAGGTTGTTGCCCATTACTGGAATAGTCTTCCTACCGAATTAAGTGAGACCACCAATTATTTGACTTTCAAATTCAACCTTAAAGGAGAATTTTGGACTAAGGTTTTCTTACATTTTCTATGATGTTATGATATCTTAGGCTGAATGGTACAGTAGAAAAATGTCATAACTCCTTACAGGGTCCGCCACAGCTTAAAAAGTGCGGGGATAGGCCTTGCGCTAGATCGCATATTTTAATAGCCTTTTTTTCTTTTTTTTTGTTGTGAGATCTGACGTTTTTGTTGTGAGATCTGACGTCATAGTGACAGAACTCTATGAAACCCCCCTCAAAAAAAAAAGAAAAGAAACCGAAGTCTCGCTAGACGAGACTTCGGTTTCTTTTTTTTCCTTCTTTTTTTTTTGACAGTGTTCTGTCACTATGAACGTCAGATCTCACCAATTCTTTTTTAATAAAAAGCTATTAAAATATGCGATCTGACGCAAGGCCTATCCGCGCACGTTTTAAGCTGTGGCGGACCCGGGATGGAGTTATGACATTTTTCTACTGTACCATTCATCCCAAGATATCATAACATCATAGAAAAGGTAAGAAAACCTTAGTCCAAAATTCTCCTTTAAGAGATGGCTTAAAGCAAACCAAACGTGTAATCATGGGTAATGATCAGCTGTATTTGTCACTGGTGTAATTATTCTTTACACGTTTCCTGCACTATGTCTACTTGTCTCGTATTGTATTGAAAATTATGTCTGTATAGATGGGTTTCCGCGCGACGTCATCACAGAGCAGAGTGTCCAATCTGCGCATGCGGGAGGTAGAACGACCCGGAAGTGCCATTCACTCTATTGTTATTTTCGGGATTTAGATAGGCATAATGCTGCTATTATAGGCATAATAGGCATAATGCTGCTATTATATACAGACAGATCCAACTTCCGACAAATCATTTTTATTGAGTAAAGAAGATATTACAAACTGCATCATTTAATCTACTTTCATTAAACCCGGTGAAGACCATTTATTTTATCAATGTACTATGGCCAGAGCTGCTGCGGGTAATAGCGCCATCTACAGGCTCTTCCCTCCACTGCGCGCGCATCATCCTCTCATGTTTACCAACGGGAAACCCATCTATTGTATTGATAGTTTAATCACCACTTTTAACAACCTGCTCAGATGAACATTACCCTTTGGCTAACTCTGGCTCATTTAAATGGAGTAAATAAATTAAATAAATAATATTTAATCAATACAAATATCTCTGCTTTTCCACCAGCTTCACAAGGACCGCATTCTGAACTCGACCAGGTTACACTGACTGCAGCACTGAACATTATGAAAGGTTTAAAAACTTATTTCAATGACCTCCTCCAACCTCTGCGGATTAACCAATTCAATCCGGGAACGCAGCTCTGTCATTTTAAGATTTCTTTAGCTATTCAAAAATAGCAGATATGGCCTGCCGACGACCTTTTCTGCGTGTCACTCCCCATCCCTCTCCCCATTTCCTGTCAGTCTACTGTCCTATCTATAAAGGCATAAAAGCCCCCCAAAAAACATCTTAAAAAAAAAATGTATAGCAGATCTACAAGCTCGTAGATCTGCTATTTTTGAAAAATCGTGAAATTGTGTGCAAATCTTTGAATATGTATATTTTTAAAGCAAACATTTGTAACTCAAATCTTTGCTTCTGGGGGTCCCTGGAAAAACATATTTTGCACATGTTAGCTTTAAAAAAAAATTATATAAATATTTACTAAAATGTTCACGATTAAATTTTTTTTTTTTAGATATACAAGCTCATAGCGCGGCACTCGGTGCCGCGCTATGAGCTTGTATATGTGCTATTCTTTTAATAGCCAAATACATCTAAAATGACATAGATATGTTCCCGGTCTTAATGGATTAACATACTCTACCTGGTAGAGTATGATGTTCGCTCTTCTGTCAATAGTTTCAGAGAAGGATAGAGGGGTGCAGACTCTCAGCGAACGGTCTATAGAAACAGCCTGCACTCACAAGGTTGAATTTTCTTTTAATACGTTATTTTTTTACCACAGCCGCGGGCTCTGACAAACAAGACACGTTTCGGCTACTCAGGCCTTCATCAGCGGAGCATAACTCATACCAAACAGATTGGTCAAAATATAGCACTTTATTCACTAAGAAAAAAAGGTTACGGATCCCAGCTTTAATGTGGTTGAAATTGTACTGTGTATACCAGTCAGTATTCTGCCATACCTCAGCATTATAGAATCTACAGTCAATCACAATGTTTACCGTGTTGCATCAGGCTGGTACTGATAGGTAGGGAGATTGCAGTGCATTGGAGCAACCCACTATAACCTACCATGTGGTTATGTACTGAATAAAATGAAAACAGGACAGAAGGGAATGGGTTTCTTGGGGGGAAGGATTAGCTGTTCATTGCTACATTTCCAATTCAGAGACGAGACCAGTCTCTCTCTCTCTCTCTCTCTCTCTCTCTCTCTCTCTCTCTCTCTCTCTCTCTCTCTCTCTCTCTCTCTCTCTCCCTCTCCCCCCCCCCCCCGTGCTCACTGCTTACATTACTGAGTTATACCTTTGGACACCTGCCAACTGATTTGAACTAATAACTACAGCAGCTGCACCAGTGGTTTCCAAACAGACAAGTTCTGGTGTGTCAACCACACATTATTATTGCAATATGCCGTCGCTGTATAGGGCAGAAACCTCTTATCTCCATATTTTATATATTTTTTTCCCCGTAAATTAACATACAACAGCGTCACACGAAAGTATCAAAAGTAGCAGATCTGCAAGCTCGTTTTAAGCTTGTAGATCTGCTATTTTTAAATTTTTTGAATTTGAATCATGAAAAGTAACAGTTTTTGACATATGAGGTGTCCAACCCCGACAGAGACGATATATCTATGACGGATGATGACTCCTTATCGGGTAAGGTTTAAGCCCGATCTAACCGGCATTTACTATACAGTAGAATTAAAGTTAAATAATAATATATATATATATAAAACACGTTCGTGGAAAAAGTAGGGGGAAGTACTTCTTTGGACTAGCCTACTGACCTACTGGCAGCATGCACAATTAATGGGGTTTGCAAGGTTATAGTCACAAGCTAACACACACAAACACACTCACAGCCACTCCTTGAGCCACGACAGGGGAAAACATATCTGTCTCTGTCTCTGTCTCTGTCTCTGTCTCTGTCTCTCTGTCTCTCTGTGTGTGTGTCTCTCTGTCTGTCTGTCTGTCTGTCTGTCTGTCTGTCTGTCTGTCTGTCTGTCTGTCTGTCTGTCTGTCTGTCTGTCTGTCTGTCTGTCTGTCTGTCTGTCTGTCTGTCTGTCTGTCTGTTTGTGTGTCTGTGTCTGTCTGTCTGTCTGTCTGTTTGTGTGTCTGTGTCTGTCTGTCTGTCTGTCTGTTTGTGTGTCTGTCTGTCTGTCTGTCTGTCTGTCTGTCTGTCTGTCTGTCTGTCATGAGGTTTCCACCCGACAGAGACGATATATTTTAAACACCAACGTCCCTTCTTTTGGCCATGCCATTACAGCAAACCATGTAACAATGAAACTTTATTTTTTCACTTTCAAAAACAGCAGCAGATGCTCACAAAAGCATCGCGATGCGACACGTATCGCTTGTGGATCGGCTATATTTGCCCCCCCCCCCCCCCCTTTTTTTTTGTCAGTGAAAGTATTAAAAAGGGCTTTTTTATTCGGCATTTAGTACATGAAACAAACGTTTTGGGGCCTCGGGCACACAAAGTTTGAAAACCACTGAACTGCAGTAACCTCGCATTAAAAGTTTAGTTTGAAGCCGTAACGAATGACTTGCTTTGTCATTGGAGCGCTATACTGCAGCATCCTACTCTCATTTAGGTTCATCTATTCTACAGTAATCCAATTAATAACTGTGGTGTGGACATTAATAACCCCGTGCACCGCGTTCAACAAACAAGCACATTCGCGCCTTAAATTGATGTTTTAGTTTCCTAGCAACAGGACATGTCTTGTGCTTTGTTCATTATCTTAATGAGGCAACGCTGGGCACAGAGAGGACCCGGCAACACAACCTGGAAACCTTGTATGTCCTTTTTATTTATTTTTTAATAGTGAAAATGTCAGATCTACAAGCATGTGAATCTGCTATTTTCACTACTGGATACCTGTAAGTCCAAAAGCTTTTATATTATTATTTGAAAAACAGAGAGAGTGACTGTGGCTGCTGTCCACGGTTCTGAAGTAACTGTCACTGTAGCTCAGACATGGGCAACTGGCGGCCCCAGGGCCACATGCGGCCCCCCACCTTCACATGATGCGGCCCGCAGGTTAATATCGGAATACTGATATACTAATGATTTCAGCTGTTACAATTCCAAACATCCAAACATGACCGGCTTTAATGACTTCAGTCTATATAGTAGCTTAAATGACTAGTATTAAAATTCTATTGTCTTTTTTTATGTCCAATGTATTTGTATTTAAGTTCATAAAATGTACACAACTATAACTAAATGCATTTGAAATTAAATAAATATGTTACTTTTCAGGATTCTAATTAAAAAATAGCAACAAAAAAATTCTGGATTCCAGTTCAAAAATCGAAAAAATAGCCGATCTACAAGCTCAAAACGCGTCGCGCCGCGTCGCATTTTGAGCTTGTAGATCGGCTATTTTTGCTACTTTTGTGTGACATAGAATGGCGAAGTACGGCATTAATTTACGAAAAAAAATACGAGAGTCTGTCTGCCCTCTGACAGTATATGCAATATGGCCCTCTGGAGTGAGTGTGGAAATATAGTGGCCCTCTCCATCATCAAAGTTGCCCACCCCTGCTGTAGCTGCTATCCATGGTTCTGAAGTAACTGTCACTAAAGCTACAGTTTGGTGCGCGACGGTGCACCTCACACGTCCGGATGTTACGTTTGTGACGTCCCGCGGTCCGCTGTCGACCCACCCGACTGTTTTATTTAGGATTATCTTATTTTTCTTTTCAATAACAAAACAGAACAGTTTTGGATATGACGTTTGGAAAGCACCTTGAAACGTCCCAAGTCCCAACCCCACCCATAACGACCTCCACCCTGCCTCTGTCTCAGCACCTTGATCCTTTCATCTCCACTCTGCTGGAGGGGACGGACTGACTGACGGACGGACGGACGGACGGACGGAGAAAGTCGGAGTGTTACCAAAAGCATGGCTTGGCATGGCATGGTGCAGATATTATGAAGTCATCATTTAACAACATAAAGCAACCTTCTTAATATGCTGTACTCTATCTACATTCTAAAATGGATATAGTTCTCGTGTCTCTCCTCAAGTAATAGAGACATCATCTACATGTCTAAAGTATGTGTAAGTGTTGGAGAGAGAGAGAGAGAGAGAGAGAGAGAGAGAGAGAGAGAGAGAGAGAGAGAGAGAGAGAGAGAGAGAGAGAGAGAGAGAGGAGAGAGAGAGAGAGAGAGAGAGAGAGAGAGAGAGAGAGAGAGAGAGAGAGAGTCCATAGAAAGCTTTACCGGTGTAACAGACTTGCATTGTCAGCCCCATGGGATGACAAACGCCTCCTCTCTCGGGGAGAACAGGAGACGCTCTGCTTCCTGGTTTCCATGGCAACCTCCACCCCCGGTGGGGACTTGTTTTTTTGGAGCAGGAGTCTGGGTCTGTCTCCGCTCAGCGTGAAAACCATCTGTTCTCACATAAGATGGAACTTTGTTTTGGTTTCCCACAAAGGGGAAAACAAAAGGGCTTGTATGGCAGGGTTGGATGCGATCCACGTTCTTGATCCATTATGCATCTGTTAGGAGACAACGCGCAAACAAAGTGGTCCAACGTGGTGCTTTCTGTTTCTGCGTACACGGGTAATTTGGCAGTCTCGCTGAGTTTGTTCGATACCTGTTCACATGTGGGGCCTGGCACAGAGCCGGGCGGAGGTGCAGGTGTTGTTGTAATTCCAAAACAACAACTCGAACTTTCAGCAAGGAACATGATGTTAAGCATGTATTAGCAATACAATAGGGCCTATTTATCTATGGCTCACGACACGGAACACAAGGCACATACTCTGTCTGGGGTGTGTGTCCACACCAGTGTTACTCGTTATTTAGCGCATAATCATGGGTGCAAACACCAGCACCAATGGGTGGTGTTCTGAATTAGTCAAGGGAGTTATTTTGGTGTTACATTAATTAAACCAATCAGTTTCTATTCCCAGTCCCATAGAAGCAGCCCTTATAAGCTAGGGTTGGACTGGTGTTTAGATGCCGGATTGGAGGAGAAGCAAGCCATTTCCGGCTGAGGATGAGTGAACGTGTGAGACCATAGCAGTAAACACATCAGTGACATCTTGACACATCGACTAAATTACCACTCGCTCATAGTGTCTGCCAGGCCGAAGGCGTGGCAGAGACTATTCGCACCGGTCCATCCAAGCTGTGCTCCGAGCCGAGGAGCACACATCTGTAGTTCTTAGTTATGTTCTTTATGTAAACCACCAATTAACACTTGGGTGTCTAAGCAGTCAACTTGACCGATGTTGAGATTTTGAAGTCAATTATCTTAGCTTTTTTTCCCATCTGAAACGTTTTCTAAACCATCATACCATCCCTGACGTTAATTTACGGCAAAATTGACCGCTCTCACCCCCTTTCTCCCCCAGCCAGAGAGGTCTTCACACCTCCAGACCAATTGAAGACCGTCATTGTTCAAGTTAATGGGATCATTTGCATTTCACTGTCAGCTAGGAACCTGGCATAGCGATTTCTCCCCTCTAAATAAAAATGACAACTGTGTTTATAATAATTCCAACCCAAACCCATAAATCCAACCCTTTTATGTAGTAGTTGGTCTTACTGCCGTCATGCGAGTGTTAAAGCATGACAATATAGGCTCTATGCACAGCAGCCATATTGTGAAGAAATTCACAGGCGTTGCCAATGATACTAATGAAGGCTCTGTTCCATTCAGGTCAAACAGAGTCAGGGTTGTGATATTGTGCATATTGGCTTACTGGAAACTCTGCTACACCAGTGGGTCTAAAATTGGGGTCCAGGGACCCTCATGGTTCCTTGAGGGGGTTCCAAATGCCCCCTTACGGGTGTGTAACTCTGAGTGTAACCCGTAAGGGTCCATTTGGTTCCATTTGTACACTCTCAGAGTTACGGGGGTCGTGGAAATTAAAAGGTCTGAGAACCACTGTGCTACACTAAATGAAACAGAGCCTTCATTAGTATCATTGGTAACACCTGTGAAGGAAGTAATAATATGGCTGCTGTGCATAGAGCCTATCGGTCCATTTCCTGCAACATTGGAGTTGTCCCATGGTGTCCCCTCATGGTGTGAAGGCACTCCAACCTCTAGGCTGCTTCCAGTGGCCAGTTGGCCAGTGTTTCCTGCCAGTTGGCCAGTGCTGTGCAGTGGCCAGCAGCCACGGAGTCACTAATGATTAAAGGGAGGTCATGGAGGAACAAATGGCTTGGCCAGCCTTCTGGGCTTCTGGTTATTTGTGGGCCATGACGCACGCACACACACACACACACACGCGCACACACACACACACACACACACACACACACACACACACACACACACACACACACACACACGCACATGCACACATGCACACATGCATACGCGCGCGCGCACACACACACACACACACACACACACACACACACACACACACACACACACACACACACACACACACACACACACAGGGGTTAAGGATGTTTATTTAATTAACTTAATGTTTAATGCGGTATATAATGACTCACAGCTACAGCGTTCATGAAGTTGTTTTCTCAACCTTTATTTAACCGGAAAAGAGAGAAAAGATTGATTCCTCCCCCGCTCACCAATCGTGGGTTCCGTTTCACCCCTCCATTCCGTCTTCCGTCTTCCGTCTTCCATCTCTCTCTCTCTCTCTCTCTCTCTCTCTCTCTCTCTCTCTCTCTCTCCTCTCTCTCTCTCTCTCTCTCTCTCTCTCCCTCTCTCTCCACCCCATCCCAAAGATGAATCAAGGATCCCTACGCCAATATCAGTCAGCAACCGCTCCCTCCCCTACACACACACACACACACACACACACACACACACACACACACACACACACACACACACACACACACACACACACACACACACACACACACACACCACCTTCCCTCTTTTCGATAAATAACTTCATTATAAGTCTTGACGGTGTGGTTTTCTGCCTAGCGAGAAGTCAATTAAGATTAATTTCTCATTTATAATGACATCCTGGGAGCTAATAACAAAAGTGGCTAATAGCCGCCTTGTGAGGACGATGTAGGACAATTATCTAAATTAGAACTGCAGCAGCAGAGGCAATCCATAGACTTATAGCTGCTGCTATTTTTCAAAATAAAATACTAAAACGACATACAGTTTGAAATATTCTGAACATTTTCCAAAAGTACAGACATATATAAATATATTACATTATGAAACATACAGTACATTAACCACTTTAGCCCTATTTTATACCTAGACTATTTGAAAATAGACGATCTACAAGCTCACAACGTGTCAAATTGCGAAGCGTTGTGAGCTTGCAGATCTGCTATTTTCAAAACAGTTTAGTACTTTCACTTTTGGTACTTTGAGTACATTTTGATACTAATACTTTTGTACTTTTACTCAAGTAAATTTTGAATTCCGGACTTTTACTTGTAACAGAGTACTTCTACATTGCATTATTGATACTTTTACTTAAGTAAAACATTTGAGTACTTTTTCCACCACTGTTAAATCGGTTAACCACTTGAACCCCAGCATCTACATTCTGGGTGGGAACATTAGCCGATCTACAAGCTCTACCACGTGTCGCATTGCGATACGTTCTGAGCTTGTAGATCGGCAATTTTCGGTGAAGAGATTTGGTGTAGACAGAAGTACAAGTACAGAGCCAGCTCAGGTCCAGTTTACTAAGTCTAGAGCAGTGGTTCTCAAACTTTTACATTTCAAGGACACCCGTAACCTTTCGAATTCGGCCCTGACATTTTGGCCCAGACCGGCCCAGACCGGCCAAAACCGGCCCACCACAACCCGGCACGCAGATAGCAGATACTCGACCTCCCGGCTCCGTCGAGACACACACAAACAAACAAGCCCTAATACCACCACTTTTACTGAAAAACATCCCTCCATGTTCTAGGGCCTTGAGTAAAATAAATTATAACTAGAAAAAGTGCTCCTCGGAGCACAGGTCTCCGCCAGGTCAGGTAGGTTATTGTGGCCTCCTGTTGGCGTTATAATAGGCCAACGTGAAAAGGGTGCCATTTCTTCTTAGGCCTTGCACGGCAATCGGACACTGCATTCATGATTTGAGGCATTTTGTTAAAAAATATGTGTTTTGCTAAATTAGACCTGCTGGTAGCGCTATAACAGTCTAACGTTAAAAGGGTGGCATTTGTTCCTCAACATAGTGTGAATGTACTTGCAAATTTCGACCGCAATCGGACGCTGAGTTCATGATTTGCGGCATTTTGTTCAAAACTGGCCACTCCTGCAAACTTTAGATGTGAATATTAGCCAATCGGGATGGAATATGAAAAATAACAGATCTTGATCAGGTCTTGATCAAATGACTATAGAGATCATGTACGATTTGCGTGACATTTGGATAAAATCGGAAGGAGTAATGTAAAGAAATACGTTTTACATAAGTCGGCCTCCTGGTGGCGCTATAAAAGGCAGATGTGAAAAATCCAGGGCAAAGGTTTTTCCTTGACCTCTAGGGAGTGCGCATACAAAGTTTTACACAGATTGGTGTAGTTGTAGGTAAAAACACGAATCGGGCTGTTATAGCGCCACCATGAGGCTGATTAGAAAAATCTCAAGTGGCATTTCTTCCTCGGCATAGTGGAAATGTGCGTGCAAAGTTTCACGGAAATTGCATGCTGTGTTCATAATTTGAGGCATTTTGTTCAAAACGGAGCATTCCTGCAAACTTTGGAAGCCATTTTTAGCCAATCAGGATGGAATATGAAAAATCTGAAAGACCCGTTTCATTTAATGACTATAGAGATACCGATTCGCGTGATGTTTGGACAAAATCTGTAGGAGTACTGTGAAAAAATGTGTTTTGCAAAAAGCGGCCTCCTGGTGGCACTATAACAGGGCCATGTGAAAAAATTGGGGCAGAGGTTCTGAATTGGCATCCAGGGAGTGTGTGTGCACAGTTTCGCTGCGATCAAGCCAACGGTGCGGGAGATTAGCTGTCCACAGACGGACAGACGGACGGACGGACAGACGGACGGACGGACGGACAGGGGGTAAAACATACTCTCTCGCCATGCCTTTAGGCCTGGCGGAGACAACTACACAACCCATACAGAACTACACAACCCATAAATATGATAGTTGGCAGTACTCAAGTTGGCAAGTAACTCAGTACATGTACTCAAGTACTGTACTTAAGTACAATTTTGAGGTATGTGTACTTTACTCATTATTAGTATTATATAGTATTTCCGATTTCCAATACTTTTACTTCTACTCCACTACATCTCAGAGGCAAATATTGTACTTTTACTCCACTACAATTATTTGAAAACTTTAGTTACTAGTTACTTTTCAGATATAGATTATGATATTATAAAACATACATGAACCCCTTTAGCCCTATTTTATACGTAGGCTATTTGAAAATAGCCGATCTACAAGCACACAACGCGTCGCATCGCGACACGTTGTGAGCTTGTTGATCTGCTATTTTCAAACATTTTTAGTACTTTTACTTTTGGTACTTTAAGTCCATTTTGATACCAATACTTTTGTACTTTTAATCAAGTAAATTTAGAATTCTGGACCTTTACTTGCAACAGAGTACTTCTATATTGCAGTATTGATACTTTTACTTAAGTAAAGAATTTGAGCACCTTTTCCACCACTGCAACCCATAAATATGATAGTTGGCCTACAGTACTCACAAACAAGCAGAGTGTGTTGCTCTTATAAGATGCAGGCTAAAGCACATCATGGCACTGGCAGCAAGCAAACCTACTCTGGGGAGATCATCGCCACTGGAGATGATGTATTGGACCTATTACAAACCTGGACATAAGAAGTAGAGCTGTGGTTCTCACATTTTTTCATGTTAAGGACCCCCGAATTGACACTTACTAGCCTGCAGACCCCCCATTTGAAAAGATATGACAGGGACCCCATAATAGAAGATTTTTATGTCTCTAGCAGTGATTCATTTCAAGGACCCCCAGTTTGATATGCATTAGGCTACGGATCCCCATTTAATGGCATTTCTAACTCTGGGACCCCAATTTATATTGCACAATCAATGTTAATTTAACTGTGTACAAACGCATGAGGGTTCATTTGGTTCCTAACTATCTATCATTTAGCTGGTGACCCCCTGTAACTCCCTCAAGGACCCCTGGGGGTCCCCGGACCCCACTTTGAGAACCAATGAAGTAGAGGACTATAATGAATGGGTGAAGTATGAACATGATTCCATGCTAAAATGTGTCTGCATGCAATCAGAACTTTGGCTAGTTAGCTAAAGTATAGAAAACAAGCTAAGGGTTGGCTATAATGATCTGAGAATGCATTATGTTATAGGCTAGATCTACAGTATAGGCTGTATGAGGATGGCATAACAGGAAATGCTGAACTTATAGTGAAGGCTGTGATGTGCGTACTGGGTGTATGCAAATAAGTTGTTTTATTGTAACAGCAAAGTCATTCAGTGTTTTTAAGTATGACCCTGTGAACATTTTCAAAGGTCACTAAACAATAACACTGCGACTGAAACAATAATATTGTGATGCCTAGATTGCAGAGGTCATCGCCATGCTGGCCTGTGGTGGGCATGTTTGTCAAAATTCTATTTTTGCCATGGACATGCAAATGAGCGGACAATAATATTACCAGAAACACTTAAATGCTAGCCCTGAATGACCATTACAGGTCTATAACTCTGAGAGTGTACAAATGGAACCAAATGGACCCGGTTATGGGGGTCCTTGAAAATAAAACGTTTGAGAAACCACTGTCCTAGTGGACTCCTATGTATGTGCCATAGTGGTAAATCAGTGTCACACATATTCGAGGCTGCCCTAGCGTGTCTGATATCTGGTCTAGAGGGGCGGGTTCAAAATCAAATGGAGAAAAAATTCCGCCGGATCCCATTGGTTCACCGATCTGTCCGTCAGCCCCCGCCCCGCGCCCCTCCTCCTCCCTCAATGTGCAGCATTGAGAGCCCTGACGTCACAACATTTGGAGCGACGCCCACTGCACTCTGGTTGGTTGGGGAAATGAAACACTTCCTATTCCAGGAACGTCAACAGGCTGGTCCGGGCTCTTATTTTGGAGCAAAACGCGAAGGAAAATAACAGCCTGGAGATCGAGGCTACACATATTCTGAAGAAAACCTGGAGTCTGACATTCAGTAATGGGGTCTTGTGATCAAAATAAGAACATTATGATGTTATGTAAAAACAAAAACTGGAATGCGCCTTTTTTTTTTTTGCATGACATAATCATATGACTTAAGTATAAAATAGGGCTTAAGTGGTTAATAAAAGCAACCACTCAATCAATTAGGATAGTATACGATTATTATTATTGCCATACTTTAGACAAAATGACAAGGGTCAATTTGGGAACCCCCTGAAGGAACCCTGAGGGTCCATGGACCCCACTTTGAGAACCACTGGTCTAGAGGGATAACGTGGTCATTTCATTTCATTACATTTTCTTATCTCTATAATCTGACCTGTATCTATAATCCTGCATGTTCATTCTTACTACAGTTGCTGCTACGACACCTGGATTTCCCCCACAGGGATCAATACATCTTATCTTATGTTCAGTCTCTCGGCAGTAATATACATGGTAAGACACTAGATAAACATGGCTTTCAGCTTAAGGGCTATCTGACTTGGTAAGTGGGGCATGAACTTGCGGTGACATCCTGGAGCAGTATTACCTCCCCCCCCCCCCCCCCCCCTTTCAGACACCTAAAGGTCTCCTCACTGCTGGAGTGAAATAGGAATGACCATAGGTGGGATGTTTGTAGCTCTACCTTCAGGCTATGGAGAACCGCAGAAACCATCTGGCCTTCTTCTGACGCATTGCCTCGAAGTGAAACTTGACCTTGAAAACAGAACCTGTATATCAGTTATTATCAACCTTTTTCACTTCCTCATCCCCCCAATTTGATATGCATTAGGCCACGGATCCCCCTTCGGCAGTGGTGAAAAAAGTACTCAAATGTTTTCATTAAGTAAAAGTATCAAGACTCTATTGTAGAAATACTCTGTTACAAGTCAAATTCCTGTATTCATAATATACTTGAGTAAAAGTACAAAAGTATTGGCATCAAAATAATACTTAAAGTACCAAAAGTAAAAGTAGTCGTTATGCAGAATATCCCATTTCACAAATGTCTAAAATGTATAAAAATCTTTTGAAAATAGCAGATCTATAAGCTCACAACGTGTTGTGAGCTTGTAGATCGTCTATTTTCAAATAGCCAAAGTTTAAATAGGGCTGAAGTGGTTAATGTATGTTTTGTAATAATAATCTAAATCTACAAAGTAACTAGTAACTAAGTTTTCAAATAATTGTAGTGGAGTAAAAGTATAATATTTGCCCCTGAGATGTAGTGGAGTAGAAGTAAAAGTATTGAAAATTGGAAATACTCCAGTAAAGTAAAAAGAACCTCAAAATTGTACTTAAGTACAGTACTTGAGTAAATGTACTTGGTTACTTTAAACCACTGCCCGGTACAATGGAACCAAAGGAACCGATAAGGGTCCATTTGGTTCCATTTGTCCGTGGACAAAATTGATCTATTTGTCAAATGTTTTAAGATTCAAGATTTGTATGTTTGTGTCTAACATAAAGTACATGAAATGATTTAGTTTTGGTTCCTTGTAAAAAATAAATTGCAGCAATAGTAACAGTAACAAAGAAATAGAGATAAACAGAAAAAGAGAGGAGAATAATAATGAAGAATAGC
Organism: Gymnoscopelus braueri; assembly: GCF_963280865.1. NCBI lineage: Eukaryota > Metazoa > Chordata > Actinopteri > Myctophiformes > Myctophidae > Gymnoscopelus > Gymnoscopelus braueri. Next base: position 344,191 of record NW_027660596.1, on the reverse strand, counting down.
AGAAATTGTATGACACTGACAGTTTGTGAAAGATGTTTGACTGTTTGACTCTGAGGAAGAGTCACCCCTCAGTCACCCCTGCTAAATAATAAATAAGTGCGGAGTCAGACCAGTGGAGTGCTCCAGTATGTGTTATTTGGGTAGACTCTCCTGAAGTGCCCACAGGTATTATTCTCTCTGTTTCAAGTTGTCCCTGTTGGAAACCCACAAGCCCTTTATCTACTTTCAACTGACTGAAGTGCGTTGGACTTCTCTCTGTACCAGTTTGTGAAAGATGTAAAAGTGTGTACGCTTAAAGGTTTCATGACATTCAGTTTTACAACACATTAAAAGTCTTTGTCATGGTCCTTCAAACGTGTATAAAAAGTTTTAACTGAAAATTCCACTCCAGTGAGCCATTGCAGGTGTTTTTCTCTCACATTTCTAAAGCCTTTTCAACTGCAATGTCAAAAGTAATCTTTGCCTGCGGGTGTCGCTGTTGAGGGATTTTGCCTGTCAATCATCGCTTCGGCTCCGCAGAGAGTGCCGGTCATTTTAGGTTGTATGTTTGATGTGTCGCTAATCACTCACCAACATACAAAGGAACGTTGAATATTTCCAGATCTGCCCCTGTTGTCCATTCTGCAGACCCCTTGCAGCGGCATAATGGGAGACGTGTGTAAGTAATCGTCTATATCGTCTGTAATCGTCTATTTTAACAGATGCTAAGTTTTTTTTTCTACTACTCATCGTGGAGTCTCATGATACTCAAACATGCGCTGAATGTCCCGCATGAGCTACCGCTAATGCAGAACGGCATGACGCTGGTTGCTTGTTTCTCTCACAAAATCTGGCACACTTAGCATCTGTTAAAATAGACGATTTTCACTCTTACACACGTCTCCCATTATGCCGCTGCAAGGGGTCTGCAGAATGGACAACAGGGGCAGATCTGGAAATATTCAACGTTCCTTTTGTATGTTGGTGAGTGATTAGCGACACATCAAACATACAACCTAAAATGACCGGCACTCTCCTTTAAGGTGCTTGAAGGTGTGTACGTAGTAACCTACTTCTAAAATAAAGTTACCAGTGTTTAGAACACACAAACTGCCTTTGCACACAGACAGGTAGTGTAGTGGTTGTTGGCATGGCTAGGGGATCTTTGATCATTCTACCAGCTTTGTTGACACACAATCAAGTTGTCCATCATAGATGTTCCTGGATGGAGGGAAGCGGGCATCCGCTGATGCGCTCTACTGTCCGCACGACCCTCTGCAGTGCTTTAAAGTTGAGGGCAGTGCAATTTCCATACTGATGCATCCAGTCAGGATGCTGTCAGTGCGGTGCCTCTGTTAGAATGCCTATAGGACCCCCGGCCCCCCATGCCAAGCTTTTTTCAGATGCCTGGAATTGCTCTTCCACCATCTTATTATATTTGACCCCCCCCCCCCCCCAGACAGCAAAACCCATATTTTAACTCATTAAGACCGGGAAAGAATCTGATTTTTTTGGTTTCTTTGGCTATTCAGAAAATAGCAGATAGGGCAGATGGCACTAAGCACTTGCCACGCTATGAGCTTGTAGATCTGCTATTTTTTTTTATTATCTTTGAATATATATATTTTTAGTGAACATTTGTAACTCAAAACTTTGCTTCTGGGGTCCCTGGAACAAAAAAAAATGAGATGGAGGTCCACGGCCAAATACGTATGTTGCTAAATCAGTGGTGCTCCAACTTTTCCATATCTAGGACCCCCAAAATGATATGTGTTTGCCCGCGGACCCCCATTTCAAAATATTTTGTCCCAGGGAACCCCAGAAGCAAATATTGCAGTTAAAAATGTTCACTTAAAAAATATATATATTTTCAATGTTGTACAAATTGTCAAGATTTTTCAAAAATAGCAGATATACAAGCTCATAGCGCCGCACTCGGTGCCGCGCTATGAGCTTGTATATCTGCTATTTTTGAATAGCCAAAGAAATAAAAAAAATGACACAGATGCGTTCCCGGTCTTAAAGGGTTAAAGGAGAATGCTTCTGAACAAATCATATTCCAAATCTTTTGAAACTTCAAAACTGTCTTTTCGCGGGGGCTTATGTGTATAGGTACCTGTGGCGGCTTCGACACATTGCTAATAGGTAAGGATTTGCGGAAAAAAAGAAAAGCGGTTGGGATTTTCTTCTTTAGAAAAAGCCATTTCAAAAACCCTGCCGGGGATGAAAATAAATCACCAAAGGTATGGATTTAAAGACCAGAAGAAGGGGGAAATCCCCTCGCCACCTTCCCCCTCCTCCTGCTCCCCTGGCAAATCTCTCTCTGTGTGACTCTATACTGCATAAACCACAAAGTGTGTCCTTAACCTCTGCATAAATTCACCGAGTGACTTTGCCACGATTTCCATTCGGGCCCCAAAGCCCCTTGTGTTTGCGTCAGTATAGCATCGGGATGACAGCCCTCCATTGCAATTCAAAACCAGTGGTGGGGAAAAAGTACTCGCGTTTGTTACTTAAGTAAAAGTATCAATACTGCAACGTACAAGTGAAAGTCCGGAATTCTATATTTACTTGAGTAAGAGTACAAAAGTATTGGTTTCAACATGTACTTAAAGTATCAAAAGTAGAAAGTTGTCATTATGCAGAATATCCCATTTCACAAGTTTTCAAATGTATAAAAGGTAGACTAATCTTTTGAAAATAGCAGATCTACAAGCTCTTGCAGATTGGCTATTTTCAAATGGCCAAAATATATATAGGGCTGAAGTGGCTGAAGTATATGTTTTGTAATAATTATCAAAATCTACAAAGTAACTAGTAACTAAAGTATAATATTTGCCTTTAAGATGTAGTGGAGTAGAAGTAAAAGCACTGAAAATTGGAAATTCTCCAGTAAAGTAAAAAATACCTCAAAATTGTATTTGAGTAAATGTACTTAGTTACTTTACACCACTGCTTTTCCCCATCTGTGAGTTATCACCTCGGTTCAGGAAGGAGCGTGGACAGCTCCCAGTCCCCAATTAATCAGACCGCACTAATACAATTGCGGAGGAGGCCCCAGACACAGCGCGCCATTTATTAACTCAAATCTCCCGATGTCAGTCCGTCCGCCTCGTTCATTCTGGGCAAACGCTGTGAATGAACCCGCGGGGCTTTTTTACCCACGGACAAGTGGATGGATCCCCCCCGTTCAGCTCCTGTGAGCTCAGATCCTGGCACTTATAAATGGCTCCCGTTTTGTTGCTGAATGTTATTCTTCACCTGTGTGAAATCCCCTGCTGAGGGAGGGGGGGGGGGGGGGGGGTTGAAGACAGACACTCCCCATAGTGCTTAGAAGGTGACGTATGTGACCTCTTCTCCTTCAATACTCCTTGGTAATTCCGGGAGCTGCATGTTACAGTATTTTATTTATGTCTTCTTTTTGGATTGCCCGGTTCCCTTCTGGAGCAGATTTTGTGTTGGGTCCCACGGTATATAGCTGTTAGATCCCAATCCTGATGCACAGGACTCAAATGTGAAGCTTTTCGGAGCTAGTTCAGGCAGATGCTACACCCAATTGTAGAGGGTTATTTAAAGGTTTCATGACATTCAGTTTTACAACACATTAAAAGTCTTTGTCATGGTCCTTCAAACGTGTATAAAAAGTTTTAACTGAAAATTCCACTCCAGTGATCCATTGCAGGTGTTTGTCTCTCACATTTCTAAAGCCTTTTCAACTGCAATGTCAAAAGTAATCTTTGCCTGCGGGTGTCGCTGTTGAGGGATTTTGACTGTCAATCATCGCCTCTGCTCAGTTCTGTTTTTTGGGTGTAATGGAGGTCATAAAACCCCCCAAAAAACATTAAAAAATATAGCTGCAAGCAGCAATAAGCGGTTTCGAGGGATAAGGCAGAGGCAGGAAGAGGCAGGCAGAGAGAGAGAGAGCGAGAGAGAGAGAGAAAGAAAGGCAGTTAGAGACAGAGAAGAAGTGAACATGCATTAATTAACAAAGTCATGATTTTGGTTCAGTAAATTATATTTGGACTGGTTAAATTGGGGTTTGAACCAGGGACCTACAGACTTGCGGGTAGACAGTGTAAAGGATAAGGATAATTCCTTTAACAGGTCCGTTCATGAAAGTCCTTACGGTCTTGTTTCCAATGAGGGCCTGTGAGCAATTAGGGGTTAAGAGTCTTGCTCAGGGACAAATTTCATTTCATCGACACATTTGCTGGCCTGGCCTGGAATCGTACCTGGGACAACCAGGGCCTCTGGCTCCCTAGGCGGGCTCACTAACAACTCAGCTATGGCCGCAGTACTGACTGAACCATTGGATAGACAGAATTGGATTTAATATGTGGTAAGTTATCATACAGCATTGGTTGCTTATTCTATACATACAAGCTCATAACGCGTCACATTGTAGATTGGCTGTATGTGGTTACTGTAGGTGTTGTATTAAAATTACATCTGCAAAGTAACAAGTAACTAAAGCTGTCATCTGCTGTAATTGTAGTAGAGTAGAAGTAACAAAAATGGAAAGTAAAGTAAAAGTACCTAAAAATTGTACTGTGCATTGTAAGCACTGGTATTGGTACTTGAGTAAATGTACATAGTTACTTTCACCACCATTGAGGAGCCAATGACTGACAGGCTAGGTATCACCAGGTGCACTGATTGCTAGAGTGCAGAGGAACATGGGTTGATATTAATGGTCTTAACTCAAAATGTATATATCACACAGCTTAGAATTTTTGATTAAATCGGAGAGTGATGTAAAACAAATCTGTAGTGTAAAAGTTGCACGTTCATCGAATGTCAATGTATAAAGTTTCTTATGTCTGGGTTGCTCAGTTGGAAGAGCTCTTGACTCTGAACCGCAAGGTCATGGGATCGAATTCTGGCAAAAGCAACACAGCATATGAGTAATCTGGTTCCCTGGTTTATAGAGCATTGTTACAGGTATAGACTCATTTGTTTGTTAATGGTGCTACCCTTTAAATGGCCATGGCCAATAACGTGGCATTGGTCACTTAAAGTTAAATATTTGAGAAACTACACATTATTTCAAAGAAAAAGCCACCAGGCCACTAATGAGTTGTGACAGGTGTAATTGGTGATGAGTGAGAGCAGGTGAGAGGGGTGGATCCAATCCATGGGAATAGAGGGAAGGTTGCTGACTAGATGACTCTTTTCCCACCCTCACGCACCTTAACCTCAGTAAAACAACGACCTAACCTCAAGAAACACTATTTGTAAAACTAAGAATTCCAAATGATGATCACCTCAACACATTGTTGGGGACAGGGATCGAACCAGCGACCTATGGACTCACAGGCTGCCTCTCTTCTCATTGAGCTAGAGATATGGCGTCCCTGGTGGTGTCTGTTGATATCTATAGTTTTTTCCGTCTGTCATGAACCAAGCCTCTGTTTCGCTAACTACTCTAGATCACTGGTTCACAAAACATTTACCAATAAAGTTTTTTTTTTTTGTCTCCTCGGAATGGAAACTAGTGAAAATAGTCGATCTACAAGCTCACAACGCGTTGCTATCTGAAAGGTTGTGAGATTGTAGATCGGCTATTTTCACAAGAAAGTATGTCATACATAAAAAACAACTACTCTCAAAAAAGCATTTCATGTTATTTAAAAAAAAAATGCACATGTCTGAATTAACAGGGTCATGTTTTGTACAATGCAATTTAAATGTAAACTGTAATGAGTGGGATTTGAACCGGGGACCTTTGGAACATGAGGCTATTTTTTATTGATTGAGCTATTCAATCCACAGCCTCAGACAGTGAGAAAGGAGAATCCAACAAAACAAAACAAAAGGGCGAATGAAGTAGGTCATACATTGAAAATAACTACTTTCAAATAAGCATTTCACATTATCTTTAACAATTGCACATGTATTCATTGATACAGTCATGTTGTGTGCAATGCAATTATAATGAAGTCTACATGAGGTGGGATTCAAACCGACGACCCTGTGGTCCCAAGGCAGATGATTAAGCGATCAAGCCATTGGACCAACAGACGTGAACTGGTGAAAAAGGTGCTCACACATTTGACACAGTTTCACGCAAATTGCTCAGAAATCCTTGGTTTAAATGTTTTTCAAACTGCTCAATATGGCGTAAAATCTGAGGGCGGAGCTCACTGGTCAAAGTGATAGATATGTTCCTCATGAGTCAAGGCACATGTGTAAGCAAGTTTCACGGCTGTCGGCCAAACGAGGCATGACTTTTGCCTGTTTAAAGTTTGCATGTTCAAAAAATTGCTATAGCGCTATAGATTGGTTTCAGTGATACTTGGAATGACCCTCTACAATATTGCAAAGTTTCAAACAAATGTGAGTCTGCATGTATGTGTTAGGGGCAGACGAATAATTTTCATAAAACTGCAATATTCATTGGCTCATAAAAGCTTAACGTTTTCACTTATGGAAAATCCGCTTGCTCACGTCTGTCGGTATAGGTCCAAAGTTCATGTGTAGACAGTTTCGTGCAGATTGCTCAAAGATCCCAGGAGGAGATAGATTTTGACTGTTTTTCATATAATTCAAAATATTGGGAAATCTTAAGGTCAAAAGTCATGAATATGAAAGTTGTTAGGCATGAGGAGACGCATGTGTGTATCGAAGCGCCACCCTTTGGCCGATAGTTGTGAGTTTCGTTTCTTAGCCGTTTGGCATAGCCCTCTACCATATTGCCGAGTTTCGTAAAAAGACCACACGGTTGGGCCAGAACTGAAAAAACGGCGGAAGAAGAAAGCCTACAATCTCAATAAAGGCTTCGAGCCTGATAGGCCTCGAAACCTTAAAAAGTGAAAATGAATGTCATAGAACCTTTAAACCTCCACGACTTACCTGCTCATGCTCGCTCGCTGCTGCTCTGCTGTCTTGTTGCTGTGCCGTGCTGTGCTGCTGCTTTGTGCTTCGCTCTATTTAGTTTCGTGCCCCTATCCACCTGTGAGTTCTGTTTCTACCAATCGTTGCTGTCAGGCAGAAACGTCTGATCTCCATATTTTGAGTTTTTCGCAAATGAATGCCCTACACGATCAACTACAGCTTCACACAAAAGTATCCAAAATAGCAGATCTACAAGCTCGAAACGCGGCGCGAAGCGACACGTTTTGAGCCTGTCTATCTGCTAGTTTAGCTATTTTTTAATGTGATTCCTGAAAAGTAACTGTTTTGGACAAATTAGGTTTCCACACGACAAGAGACGATATGCCAGACTTATACTTAGTTGCATCAACTTGCATGTTGCGTGTCGCGCACCGAAAATAGCCGATCTTAAAGCACTCAATGTGTCTCAGCGTGAGGCTGAGACACATTGTGTGCTTGTAGATCTGCTATTGTGTGCTTGTAGATCTGCTATTTTCGGTATAGCGACACCCACGCATGACCAAGCATAAATCGCGCATTAGTACTGTTCTCTCATTCCCTGTAATATCTATTTGGCTACTTTGATACTTTATTATACATATTTTCATGCTTACAGCTAGGGAATTTTTCGAGACAGAGCCTTGAAGCCAAAATCTGTAGACTTGACTTTATGCTCATAGATATTCATGCTCAGATAAATACATTGTGTCTGTCGGGTGAAAACCTCATGAGTCCAAAACTGTTACTTTTCAGGATTCGATTTCGAAAGCATCAAAAGTAGCAGATCTACAAGCTCAAAACACGTCGCTTCGCGCCACGTTTCGAGCTTGTGGATCTGCCAATTTTGATAATTCTGTGTGACCCTGTAGTACAATCAAGTAGGGCGTTAATTTACCATAGTTAGAATATGGTGATGAGAGGTTTCTGCCCGACAGCAACGATATTGTATTCAATCCAAGTTGTCTGTTTAAGCTAAGGCTTGCTGGAAGAGTTGTTGAACGGTTACTTGTCAAACGCAATTATAAAATAGAAAAGAAAATTCTCTCAGTCTCTCACCATCATCAAAGAACTCTTTCAAGATGATCGCTGAATTCCCTTAACCCATTAAGACGGGGAAATCATCTGTGTCATTTCTAGATGTCTTTGGCTATTCAAAAATAGCAGATCTACAAGCTCGTAGTGTGGCACCAAACTTTGAATATGTATATGTTTTTAAAGCAAACATTCAAATCAAAACTCAAATCTTTGCTTCTGGGGGATTCTACAAATGTCTTCTAAATCCTAACAGTTTTCTGAAAAAACAAAATGGTCAAGATTTTTCAAAAATAGCAGATCTGCAAGCGCTACGAGCTTGTAGATCTGCTATTTTTGAATAGCCAACGTATAAAATAATGGATAAAGTGGTTACACAGACGCGTTCCCGGTTTGAACGCGTTAATGCTTTTTCAAGTGGCTCACCTTGAGGTTTGCATCTCAGAGTGGCACTGCAGGATCATACTAATATTACTGCAAAGATTCTCTCACTGTCTCTCTCTCTCTCACACACACACACACACACACACACACACACACACACACACACACACACACACACACACACACACACACACACACACACACACACACACACACACACACACACATTCATGCTGATGACTTGTCAAGTTGTCATCCTGAAGTGTGCAATTAAATAGCGGTCTCTACGTGTGTGAGTGTTGATTAAACATACTCACACAAATCATGTTGTCATCACGCTCAACGGGAGGGAGCTCTCAAAACTATAAACGTGGAGAAGCAGTGTTCTTTTATGCAGCGCTGCATGTCTGGAACAAACTCCCATGAAAACTGCAGGTCGGCTAGAATAGAAGTCTCAGTTCATTTAAATCAAAGATGAAGACCTTTCGGTTTTGCGGTTGCTTTTTTATTGAGGCTTTTGATTGATTTTTTCTGCCGTACTGTCATATTATTCTTGTATGTTTTATTGCTTTCGTTTGACCTTATAATTATGTTATTGTATTCAATATATATATATTTTTTCAATGTGATTATTTTGTTAAATGTTTTACCTGCTCAGTGGCCTTGTGGTTAGAGTGTCTATACTGAGACTGGGAGGTCAGGGTTCAATCCCCGGCCAGGTCATACCAAAGGCTATAAGCATGCATCCCTAATTGCCACTCAGCATAATAATTATAACTAGAAAAAGTGCTCCTCGGAGCACAGCTCCGCCAGGTCAGGTAGGTTATTGTGGGCCAGCAGGGTCAAATTAAAAACGAGGTAAAATCAGCGCATAGGAAATAAAAGGCCCAATAATAATTAAGAAAACACTGTGTTAAAAAGGTAGGTCTATTTCTAATAGCATCAGTGGACTGTGGTGCTCTCAGGTGTTCGGGGAGGGCATTCCACAGACGTTGGGCAGTAGAGCAGAAGGCCCGGTCACCCATGAGCATCAGTGTTTGGATTACGTGTAAGTCCCTCTGACAATGCTAGCGTCATGTCCAGGAGGTGAGATATAGGCTACTCATGTACGTATTGGCTCACAAACCGTTGGTTCCAAAGGTTACTTAATTAATATCATGCATCTTTCTCAATATACATGGCCACACGGTCAAACCAACATACAGTATAAGTGTATACAGGGTATCTGCACATTTACATTGTTTCAGTGTTTCATAGTCCATACATTAATTTGCACTTTGCAAAGTTTTCTGTGTGGTGTATGTGTAATTATCTTCCTCAGCATAACCCATGGCCACATGTCATACATACTGTGTATAGGACATACATACATAAACATTCAGCTTATTAATCACTGGCTTTCTTCCATGGTAGGTCAGGGTTATTGTGGCTTAGCTTTATTCAGCTGCATTTAAAAGGCTATCAAAATGTAAATTGCAGGAATTTTCCAACCCAGAGCACAATCCAGTGCATAATGGATTTGTAATATTTGAAGCCTTGCATAAGGTCGGCATAATGTATGTTTCATAATGGCGTTAGTCGCAGCACCTTTCATGATATATGTATAGTACAATCCCACAGTGGTTTGTCACACTTCGACAGAGCAGGAATGGACAGTTGTGCAGAGTTCTCTAATACATCACTAACACTAATGATACATTATAAATGAGATATCAATGCATAATGCCTTCATTCCCATTGCAAAATGATATGTTCTTTGACTGCAGGCATGTGTTGCAGAATTAATGTCCACATTAAACAAAGCTCTATTCAGAGAAAGCGCCGTTGAGATTGACGTAGTTATACATGTATGGTTATAGTTGAAGCTACAAGCCCAACATAGTTTTTCATTATAAAAGCCATAGACATAGTTAAAGGCAGTGGTTTAAAAGTACTCAGATGTTTTACTTAAGTAAAAGTAGCGATACCAAAATATAAAAATACAAGTAAAAGGCCTGTGTTCAAAATGTGACTTGAGTAAAAGTACAAAAGTATTGACTTCAAAATATGTTCCAAAAGAATAAGTGCTAAAATGTTTGAAAATAGCCGATCCACAAGCTCATGTGAGCTTGTAGATCTGCAATTTTTTTTAAATGTTCATTCATTTGAAAACTTGAAATGGGACATTTCTGCACAATGACAACTTTTACTTTTGGTACTTTAAGTAAATTTTCATACCAATGCTATTGTGCTTTTACTCTAGTACATTTTGAATTCCGGACTTTTACTTGTAACAGAGTATTTCTATATTGCAGAATTGATACTTTTACTTAAGTAAAACATTCTAGTACTTTTTCCACCACTGGTGACTAGTTGAAATGTAAGGAAAACACATATTTTCACTGGCAGTGGCATAGAAAACAATGTTTAAGGCTGGCACTCAATGAATTAAAGCTTTCATTTGCATTTTGTTATTTATTCAAATCTATAATGTTTTATTCAAATCTATTTTGTTTTATAACTGATTCAATTGGTTAGTTCGATTAACTGTTGCGTCACCAGAGACTTGGACACGATGCCAGGTCTGTGCACTTGGTATTCATTCACACATTGAACCCTTGGTGGGTTATAGAGGGACCGTCTGGAAGTGCTTACCCAACCGTCTGTGTCTGTGTCACCAGCTCCATTCTCTGAGGACAGCCTCCTGACATCCTACTACAGATCATTATTACCGCTCTGTTACTAAGACCTCTGTCTGTCTGTCTGTCTGTCTGTCTGTCTGTCTGTCTGTCCCGTCCGTCCGTCCGTCCGTCCGTCCGTCCGTCCGTCCGTCCGTCCCTCTGTTGCCTAATTTATGTTTCGTCGTAGGATGGTGTCGTGCAAAGAAACTAAGTACATGTCCTTAAGTACTGTACTTAAGTACAATGTTGAGGTATTTGGTATTTGAGTATTACCAGTGTCCAGTACTTCCACTACATCTCAGAGGAAAATATTGTACTTTTACTCCACTACATTAGAATGTTTTTAGTTACTCGTTACTTTGTAGATTTTGTAGATTATTATTACAGAACATACATTAACCACTTCAGCTCTATAGACATGTTGGCCATTTGAAAGTAGCCGATCTACCAGCTCACAATGTGTCGTGACGCATTGTGAGCTTGTAGATCTGCTATTTTTATACATTTGAAAAACCTGAACTGGGACATTCTACATAATTTGTAGCCTACTTTTACTTTTGGTACTTTAAGTACATTTTGATGCCAATACTTTTGTACTTTTACTCAAGTACATTTTGAATTCCGGACTTCAACTTTTTTTTTTGCAGTATTGATACTTTTACTTAAGTTAAGTAAAACATGTGAGTACATTTTCCACCACTGGTGTCGCGCTACGAAAACACATGATCTACAAGATTGATTGTAGATCGGGTGTTTTCGGCAGACAACACCGTACGATAAAGAATAAATCATCCTTATATGTCTGTCTGTCTGTCTGTCTGTCTGTCTGTCTGTCTGTCTGTCTGTCTCTCTCCCTCTATTTCCCAATGTTTCTTTCTCTCCTGTGTTTATCAACCCCCCACTGCTACCTCGTCCCCCCTCCCTCTCTCTCTCTGTCTGGACCGGAATATGACAGAAATAAATGCTGGAATAATGGCTGTCCTACTGGGGTTTCCAAAACCAGGGTCTCATTTCTCTACCCAACATCTCTACCCAAACCACCCCAGAGGAGTCTCTCTAAACAGACCGGGACGCACGCACGCATGCACACACGCGCATTTGTATCACTATACTTTTTATTTCTTTATTTTATACGTTTATTTGGACGGGACAGCGCATATTAATGAACACCACACATAAAATGCAGTGTAAATGCACCGGATTTAGCAAGAATGCTCATTTCCATCCGTAGTTCCCATACAGAAAACAAGTAACATTACAAAAAAAGAGCACATGTACTCTCCTTTTAACCCTTTAAGACCGGGAACGCATCTCTGTCATTTTTTAGATTTCCTTGGCTATTCAAAAATAGCAGATCTACAAGCTCATAGCGCGGCACTCATGAACTTGTAGATCTGCTATTTTGGAGAAATCATGAAAATGTGTGCAAATCTTTAAATGTATATATATTTTTAAGCGAACATGTATAACTCAAAGCTTTGCTTCTTAGGGGTCCCTGGAACTAAATATTTTTTAGATGGGGACCCGCGGCCAAATACATATAATCGGGCGATTTGGGTGGTCCTTGACGTGAAAAAAATTGAGCACCACTGATATTATACAGTAGCAACATTTGTTGTTGTAACAGAAAACTGTTAGGATTTAGAAGACGTTTGTATAGAATCGGCCTCAGGTCTTAATGGGTTAAACCATAAAACCACTATTTGTCCTGTGAGGTCCTCACAATTTCTATTTCTCAAAATTCGACTTTTGGACACGCACGCAGGCAGGCAGCGGCGCACGCACGCACGCACGCGCACGCACGCACGCACGCACGCACGCACGCACGCACGCACGCACGCACGCACGCACGCACGCACGCACGCACACACACACACACACACACACACACACACACACACACACACACGCACACACACACACACCTAGACACATAGTGAATTCATCAAAGCCCCTCACTGAGACTGCTAAAAGCAGTGCATACGTGTTGTTCTACAAAGGGACTGTCATTCCCATTTTTATTCTAATAGCTGCCTTAATGTCCCGTCACTGTTGCTACATCTGTTGCCAGGCTATTTTATCACATTATTATTTATTCATCAGCACTGCTGCCAAAGTGTGATGCAGACAGACTGGTTGGATAAAAGAACCTGTCCAACCGACTGAAGAATGAAAGCCAAGCATCCTTCTTTTCCTTAACATCAACACCATGTGTGTGTATTCCTGGTGTATAGGCCTACCACTGTTTACATACTGCTGTATACCAACGTATAACACACACTAGTGAATATGTCTTCTCTGTCGGGTGGAAACCTCATATATCCAAAACTGTTAATGTTAAGCAGTGGTGGAAAAAGTACTCATTTGTTTTACCTAAGTAAAAGTATCAATACTGCAATGTAAAAAATACTCTGTTACAAGTAAACGTCCGGAATTCAAAATGTGCTTGAGTAGAAGTACAAACGTATTGGTATCAAAATGTACTTAAAGTACCCAAAGTAGAAAGTACTCATTATGCAGAATGTCCCATTTCACAAGTTTTCAAATGTATAAAATGTATACAAATAGCAGATCTAAAAGCTCACAATGCGTTGTATCGCGACGCATTGTGAGCTTGCAGATCTGCTATTTTCAAATGGCCGAAATGTATATAGGGCTGAAGTAGTTAATGTGTTTTGTAAATCTAAATCTACAAAGTAACTAAAGTTTTCAAATAATTGTGGAGTAAAAGCACAATATTTGCCTCTGAGATGTAGTTGAGTACACCACTGCATATTACATACACAGTGTGACATCATCCCCTCTGACTCCACCTGTAGGTTTGTGTTCTTGCTGCTTCACTGTTAGTTTGTGTCTATTAGCAGTGTGTGTCTATTAGCAGGTACGTACGCAGTGTTGTGTTCTAGTTTTTTTATGAAGGTATACTATGTTTATTCCCTGCCTCCCACACGCACGGCATGCAAATATTGAATGTGAAAATTTTCCGTGGACCCGCTTTCAACCAAGCGGGTCGAAAGCGGGTCGACCTGACCGGACAACTCGACCGCGAGAGAGAGAGAGAGACAGAGACATAATAATAATAGTTAAATAATAATAATAATATAATATGCTTATGCTTTGTACTGATTTTTCTTACTGATGTCTGATCACCTGAGCTGAGACTCAGAGGACGCTTTGAAGCCGGGGCTGCAGCGAAACTCTTAAACAGATCGCTTTGAGAGAACTGCTTCTTTTTTGGCGGTGGTCGTGGTGGTCCCATCTTCGTTTCCAAGAGTCAGAAGCAGACTGAACTAAAACATCATATCATTGCCTTTTATGCTGTGCTATGACGCACATACGCGAATACTAATGAAGCACTCTAATCACTGCCTGATTAAAGTACTTCATTAGTATTCGCGTCGTTGTTAATGTGTGAATTCCGTCGCAGCCATTACTTATCACCTCAAGGACTGAAGGACAATAGCTTCACACATGATAAGCCATCAACTCAGAGTTAGCCCACACAAGAATGCTGCCCCCCAGCCTTGGGCAGTTAGCGTATCAAAGCGTATCACCGTCACAGATACGCTGTTTTGAACAGTTTTTGAAGGTGTACGGTGGCGACGAAAAAAAATCTCAAGGTATACGGCGTACACAGCATCTGACGGTAGAACACACCACTGTACGTACGGTAGGAGGTGGTGATCGTCAGTGTTTATGTGCTTCACATGAGGGCACGGTGCATTGTGGTGTTATACTACTTTGTTATTTCTTGGGTTATCCTATATTGAAATTTTATTTATTGGATTATCCTATATTGAAATTGTCTAGAGGGTGGGTCGACCGCGGACCACGGACGTCACCCTCAGGGATCACGTGTGGCCTAAGACAACAGCTGCAGTGACGGGTGCTTCAGAACCATGGACAGCAGCTACAGTTACTTCAGGACCGTGGACAGCAGCTACAGTTACTTCAGGACCGTGGACAGCAGCTACAGTTACTTCAGAACCATGGACAGCAGCTACAGTTACTTCAGAACCATGGACAGCAGCTACAGTTACTTCAGAACCATGGACAGCAGCCGCAGACATCTCTGTGCTATGTTCAGGGCCTCTCTAGAGAGATGGTTGCTAATCACTGAGAGTTTTCAGGTGTGGTTTCACAAAATGTCAACGAGGTCATCGCGACCTCGTTGACATTTGTTGTTTGATGTTTGAAAATAGCATGTTTCACTCAAAAATACATGGTAAAACACAGGGAAAATTCAAACATTTTCTCTGTTTATTTTTTAACGTCACAATCGTAACATCCGGACTTGCAAGGCACACCGTTGCTCCAATCCACATCAAACTTGGCACAACCATTGTTCAGGGGACTGCCATCAGAATAGCCACACCAGGGACCATATGTGGCCCAGGCACACCGTTGTTCCAATCCGCACCAAATGTGCAACAAACACTGTTCGGGGGTTGGCCATGAGAATAGTCACACCAGGGGACCATGTCAGGGTCCCAGGGGGCCACATGGGCACACTGTTGCTCCAATCCACACCAAACTTGGCACAAACACGGTTCAGGGGTCTTAAATCAAAAACCACCGAAGTGGAAATAGCGGCACTCCAAAATAAAGAATGCAAGATGCAGATACAAATTCTCATTTATTGAGAACACTTACGCGTTTCGTTTTCAGAGCAGATTAAAGTGATTCTGCACTTCTGAATCTGCTCTGGGAAGGCTGAGGCCGAAAAGCGTCAAGAAATGAGAATTTGTATCTGAGCCAGTCTTGCATTCTTCATTTTGGAGTGCCGCTTTTTCCACTTCGGTGTTTTTTTATCTAAGTTATATGTATAGCTGAGCACCCACAACTAAAAAGGCATCCAGAGGAAGCGCACCTGTCTTTCTTTCTTAACTGTTCAGGGGCCAGCCATGATAATAGTCAGATAAATAAAACAACTAAACGTTATACTGTATGGGGCGCTACAGCAGTGTTTAACATTTCACTTGCTCTCAATCAGCACAATTTTATAGCACAAAAGTTTGTTAAATTCCTTGAGTTGGGTCTATTCCCTTTTTCATTAAAGATCTTGTGAGATATCTCACACAGTACGAGATGTCTCACTCATGATATCGGAAGAACCGGGGTTACTGTACATTCCAAACCCTAAGTTTCTCTGTCTCCCTTATTGTTACTGCCTGATTCATACACTTTGTCACATACTGTAGGACGGTGTTGTGAATCCATAAATAGCCGACCCACAAGTTCACAACGTGTGTCGGCGACACGTCGTGAGCTTGTAGGTATATGCCATTTATGGCATTGGTCCTCCAGGGATCCTTGGGGGGGTAACAGGTGGTCCCTAGCATAATTCGTTAATATAGCGTTCAACCATATTTTATGCTTTGCTATTCAAAAATAGCAGATATACAAGCTCATAGCGAGTGCTTTCTATGAGCTGCTATTTTTGAAAAATCCCTGGCACAAAATATTTTTTAGATGGGGGTCCGCAGCCAAATACATATCATTTTGGGGGTCCTTGACATGAAAACGTTTGAGAACCACTGATTATATACACTAGTTTAGCATAGCTGAGTGGTTAGTGAGCCCGCCTAGGGAGCCAGAGGCCCTGGTTGCCCCAGGTACGATTCCAGGCCATGCCAGCAAATGTGTCGATGAAATTAAATTTGTCCCTGAGCAAGACTCTTAACCCCTAATTGCTCACAGGCCCTCATTGGAAACAAGACCGCAAGGACTTTCATGAACGGACCTGTTAAAGGAATTATCCTTAGTCCATACCCGGTTCGACGCAGGCGCAGTTTGATCATTCATCCCATAGCTCGCGGAGCCATCCCACAGCTTGGCAGCCGTAACCATGGCGACGTTCTTTTACATAATAACGCTATTAACACATTGAATGCCAAAAACGGTCCGGACCGTTTTTGACCCAATTCTATTTTTATACATGTGGGCCACGTGGGGCGCTAAAACGAAACTTTGACATCACCCAAGGAGTTTCTGAGAAGAAGAGGCTGGATCTGGCTCCATGTCAAAAATCCTTCCGGTCGGCGTTTTCAATGTTATCTCCTTGACTAAAAGCTTAATATCTCCATTTCTTTTTAATGTGGTGGAAACGAGCCGTTTTCGATCGGCGATCACGCTGCAATGGAGGGTCGCGTTGGAAATATTATTGTTCCAGGCGTTAGTCGGGACCCTCCGCCGTCTCGCACGCACGCTTTGTTTACATGCACTTCCGCGTCGGGGCTTCTCACAGCACGAAACGTATAACGCAAGTGGATGGAAGAAATGCAGGCACTCAACGTATAATATTTTAATAAACCTCTGGCACCCAATGTGTTAAACAGCTGACATTTGGGGAAAGCGAAAAACGGGCTTCGCTGTTCCGTGCACATGGTAATGGTGAATGGCTGTGTGCAAAATCAGATCAATTGCTCCAGGCACCGAGGAGAACCGGGCAGAAGAGGTTTTGGCCTCACCACGATTTTGGGCTCACCACACAGAGCTTTGTCGAATTATAGGAGGATGCACTGAAATACGACGACATAACATAAACAAGGCTTTAGCCCGGGTTGCAGCTGTTCAAGAGGGACATGGGTTGAATTAGAGTCAGAAGAAGTTATTTCTGAGCTCAGATCCCCTGCTGTGCGTTAATGAAGACAGCAGGCAGGAGGAGGAGGCCTACATATGGCTGAGGTGGTTGTTGGTTGTGTATGTGTGTTTGTTTGGTACAGCGTGTGTAACCTGTGTGTGTTGCTGAGGATGTTGGGTGGCATAATGAAGAGGAATTGTTCCCTGTCCTCTTCCATTAGCCGACACGCTGCGCCACGCAAGCTGTGAAATCCATCATATCGCTTGAGTTAATTATGCATAGATCATTTTTGCCGCGCGCGGTACAAAAGCACAAACATGCTTTGCTTTGGCTTTTCTCGAGCCGTGTAAATACCGTGATTTTAAGTGCTCCATACATGCACTATGCAGTCCACAAATGGCGATATTGCATTACCAAGAATTAACTGCTTGAACCCCTATAGCATGCCTATGCCACGGTGAACATTAGGTGAAAATCGCAGGTCCAGTAAAGGCTTGATCACACTTAAGTCGAGCACTGTGTCGCGGTCAAAAATAGCAGATCTACAAGCTCACAACGCGTCGCAGTGCAACGCGTTGTGAGCTTGTAGATCGGCTTTTTCCGGGCGTAGAAATAGTCAAACAGAATTCCGGACCGATAGTGCCCTTTTTTTTTTAATGTCAGCCTCGTGCCCCTCTTAACTCATTCAGTGCCAGACTTATTCCTGGCTGTGTGGTCCCAGTGCCAGGATTTTGCTATTTATCTTACCTTTTCAAGTAGTCACAAAATATTCAGATCCCCTGATGGTTGCTAATCACTGAGAGTTTTCAGGTGTGGTTTCACAAAATGTCAACGAGGTCATTGTGACCTCGTTGACATTTGTTGTTTGATGTTTGAAAATAGCATGTTTCACTCAAAAATACATGGTAAAACACAGCACATTTTTTGATTTTTTTTCTCAGTTTATCTCTCTTTTTAAAGGAGGAGTTCACCCAAAAAATTACTTATTTTCTCTCAATTACCAGAGCTGCCAACTCTCACTCTTTGAGAGTGAGAGTCACGCAATTTAACCTCTTCTCACGCCTCACGCCACACTTGCCATTTCTCACGCTTTTCCCCCCCTCTCACAGCAAAAAAAAAAAGAAAAGAGCAATCGG
The DNA here is from genome assembly GCF_963280865.1 of Gymnoscopelus braueri. Classification (NCBI taxonomy): domain Eukaryota; kingdom Metazoa; phylum Chordata; class Actinopteri; order Myctophiformes; family Myctophidae; genus Gymnoscopelus; species Gymnoscopelus braueri. Next base: position 325,544 of record NW_027660596.1, on the reverse strand, counting down.
GTGGAAAACGGAAGCCTCGTCCTAAAACACACTGCCACCCTTTTTTCGCGGACCGTGGCCGCCGCATTAGACCGGGGGCGAGGGTGTTTTAGGACGACTTTTCCAGATTTGTGGTTGGTGCGCTGCGCGATGGGATGGACTGCAGCCACGGTTCACATGACGCTCGTCTGTCACTAATACAAACCAATCTGAGGCAGCTTAAGGCGGGTCATTGCGTCTCTCTAGCCAAGGAGAAGGATTTAAGGAAGCACAACACTTTGGTGGAGAAATTAAAAAAGTATACAACGTGAAACGCCGACCGACGCGTCTGTGTGTCAGCGCCTCAATATGCCGTGACTGATTCTGAAGCGGATCAAACGGTAGATAACTTAACCACCTCCTTTTTACAAACACATTATCTTTACAAATCATTTTATTTTGATGAAATGGTGGGTCTGACTACATGAGACTTAAACGTTACACAGGCTGCTGGTGAGCAGCATACATGTTGCTGGTGGTTTTAACAACAAACTGTGACTAGCAGTGTTAGTCAAATCACTGGTTCTCAACCTGTGTGTCGGGACCAGGGACCCACAAGGCCCAGGGGGGTCCCCACGTAATTTTTTTGTTTGGGGGGGGTCCCCAGATGACAGTAAAGTGACCATTTTTTTAAAGACCTTTTTAATACAAAAAAAAAGGAAGAAATGAAATATAAAATAGCATTACTGCATGAAAAGTCATCAACAAACAATACTATAGGAAATTGTAATTTGTGAAAATAGCTGATCTACAAGCTCACAACACATCATCATGGGAGTTTGTAGATTGGCTATTTTTACTCTTATAGTGTGACACTCTTGTATGATGAAGTAGGGCAGTGGTTCTCATACTTTTTAATTTCATGGACCCCCAGTTTAATAAGCATTAGGCCACGCCGCCACGGACCCCCATTTGATACCGCTTTGCTATCTCTGGGACCCCAATCTATACTAAGAAATCCTAACTCTGAGAGTGTACAAATGGAACACTCTCATAGTTAAAGTAATGTAACTCCTCAAGGACCCCTGGGGGTCCCCGGACCCCAGTTTGAGAACCGCTGAAGTAACGCATTCATTTATGAAAAAACATAAAGTTGAAATATGGAAATACAAGGTTTCGGCCTGACAGCGAAGATATATATATGATTTAATAATTTGCATTTATCCATCAAAACATTATGTTTATTTGTATTTATTCATTTCCTTCACTTGCTGACGTGCTGCTGCGCAACAGGGAAGATATCCGCCAGGCCAGGTGGCCCTACCCAGGCCCATGAAATTGATAGGCAGTCTACAGTAGCCAATTAGAATGAAATCTGCTAAAACTGACTCATACACTAATACAGAACCATATATAGGCAAAATATTGTCTCTGACTCTCTGTCGGTTGGGAAAACTGTTTACCTTTTATTTTAAAACAATTTCAAATGGTGAAAAAAGCCAATCTACGAGCTATAATTATTAAAAATTAAGAAATACTATATTTTAAATAGTGAAAAATACAGAAAATAGGGGAAAATACATAAAATCTCTAATCTGTGATTCTAATGTGATTAATGTGACCCCTACAGTCAGTGAAGTCCAGGGCTGAATGTGACAAATATTGAGACAAATAGGCTATAACCCAATACATAATTTTATGAAATAAATGGGTTATATTTTACAGATACAGTAGTTACACTATTCTTGTACTATATTAAAATTAAATCATCCTTAACCTTCAAGTTAAATTCATTATTTCCGTGGACTTAAAAATCATCGTTTTATTTGATGGCCTTCTTTTTGATTGGCCTTTATTACAGGCCCTACCAGCCTGTAGGGGGAGGTAGAGAGTCACATTATAATACCAGCCTGTAGGGGGAGGTAGAGAGTAACATATTATAATACCAGCCTGTAAGGGGAGGTAGAGAGTAAAATTATAATACCAGCCTGTAGGGGGAGGTAGAGAGTAACATTATAATACCAGCCTGTAGGGGGAGGTAGAGAGTAACATATTATAATACCAGCCTGTAGGGGGAGGTAGAGAGTAACATATAATAATACCAGCCTGTAGGGGGAGGTAGAGAGTAACATAGTATAATACCAGCCTGTAGGGGGAGGTAGAGAGTAACATATTATAATACCAGCCTGTAGGGGGAGGTAGAGAGTCACATATTATAATACCAGCCTGTAGGGGGAGGTAGAGAGTAACATATTATAATACCAGCCTGTAGGGGGAGGTAGAGAGTAACATATTATTATACCAGCCTGTAGGGGGAGGTAGAGAGTAACACATTATAATACCAGCCTGTAGGGGGAGGTAGAGAGTAACATATTATAATACCAGCCTGTAGGGGGAGGTAGAGAGTAACATAGTATAATATCAGCCTGTAGGGGGAGGTAGAAAGTAACATAGTATAATACCAGCCTGTAGGGGGAGGTAGAGAGTAACATATTATAATACCAGCCTGTAGGGGGAGGTAGAGAGGCACATATTATAATACCAGCCTGTAGGGGGAGGTAGAGAGTAACATATTATAATACCAGCCTGTAGGGGGAGGTAGAGAGTAACATATTATAATACCAGCCTGTAGGGGGAGGTAGAGAGTCACATATTATAATACCAGCCTGTAGGGGGAGGTAGAGAGTAACATATTATAATACCAGCCTGTAGGGGGAGGTAGAGAGTAACATTATAATACCAGCCTGTAGGGGGAGGTAGAGAGTAACATATTATAATACCAGCCTGTAGGGGGAGGTAGAGAGTAACATATTATAATACCAGCCTGTAGGGGAGGTAGAGAGTAACATATTATAATACCAGCCTGTAGGGGGAGGTAGAGAGTAACATATTATAATACCAGCCTGTAGGGGGAGGTAGAGAGTAACATATTATAATACCAGCCTGTAGGGGGAGGTAGAGAGTCACATATTATAATACCAGCCTGTAGGGGGAGGTAGAGAGTAACATATTATAATACCTTTGCTCTAAGTGAAACCTGTGTCCAAACCCAATGTTGAATATTGCTAACAATAGCATAATGTAGTCGTGTTTTTCATCAGAATTAATGAATAAATGCAATTATTAACACTATATAAGCATGAGGGGGCCGACAGGGAGAGCAGCTGGCATGGGGGTGAAGACATCAGTCTTAATGTTAAATTCCTCTAAATCAGCGTTAAAAAGGGCCCTTTTTAAAATTTGGGCCGAACGCATTATGACAGTTAAAGTCTCACTCTTACGAATTTTTGAAAGTTGCCGATTGCACACACATCTCAAGCTTTTTTCAAGTCATGGACCCCCACACTAATATGTTATTTGGTCACGGACCCCTATATCTGAAATGATCTTGAGCCAGGACCCACAAACTGTACAAGATTTGTGTTTTTGAAATGTTTCAAAAATATTCAAAACTTTCCAACATTTTTATCAAAAAATGTAACTAAATACTACGTCATAAATGTATTAGAGATTCTTAACCACTTAAACCACTAGACCGGTGCCTGTTGGGCTCCGCCCCCCCCCCCCCTCCTTTAGTATTTAGAGAAGTTGTCAAAAACCCATTTACAGCCTATGTGGAATGATTATCGTGAAAAATATGCAAGTGAAAGTAACTTAAAGGATCTACACCATGAATTAAAAAAAAATATTTGATAGTTAATATCATATGGTGCATGTCCCTCAAACCTTTTTCAAAAGGTTTGAGCCTAAATCATCACTCAGATATACTCATCCCAAGTCAATTGTCTCTGGCTTATACAGCACTTTCAGCTGCAATACCAAAACGTCCTTTTGGGCAGGGGGGGGCTACTGAGCAATTCTGTCTGGCCATCATCAATGCAATGGCAAGGCAAGTGATGTCACTTGCATTGCCATGCATTGCCATTCTGTTCAGACACGCCCATTCTGAAAATCTCTGAAATGAGAATGAATGACTGAATGTTATGTTGGGGTACAAGAGACACTGGGGAGCCCAAAAAATACCCCCCCCCCAAAAAAAAAAATGAAATTCATGGTGGTCTTTAAAGAGACTTTAACACCCATAATCCTCATAGCAGTCTGCACCACATGAGCCATCTGTGATTTCAGTCCTATAGAGATGCAGAAAAAGTACTCGCATTTTTCACTTAAAGGGGAATATCACTCATTTTCAACATTGAACTATGTCTTTAATACCCCCTTAGAGCTGTTGTGTGGAAATACGAAAAATCCCCCCCCCCCCCCCTTCTATGTTGACTAGAACTGGATAATTGATTGAGGTCATGTGATCAGTGACTTACGCAGGGTGTACTTCTGGCTGAGGGGGCGGAGCCAAAAGTACACCCTGCATAGTTCAATGTTGAAAATGAGTGGTATACCCCTTTAAGTGAAAGTGCAATTTAGAAATACTCTTACTGTACAAGTAAAAGTCCGGAATTCAACATTTACTTAAGTAAAAGTACAAAAGTATTGGCATCAAAATTCACTTAGAGTACCAAAAGTTCACAAATCATAATCTTCTGTTTTTTTTCCCGTCTGGAGCCCGTCCAAGACAGGCTTCAGACGCGCCTCCTCAGGAGACTTGGCTCAGATCTGAACACATTTGATTTGGCGTCAGGATCCCGTTGCGACTGCATGCCCTTGCTGACGTCGACCCCCAGGCAGGGTTCGAACCCACGACCATTGCATCGCGACGCATTTGTGAAGTCGCTGTGTAAAGTCTGAGAGTGTACAAATGGAAACCAAATGGACCGGGTCCATTTGGTTTCCCTCTGGTTTTTCCCTCTCAGAGTTAAATTAACACTGAGGAATTGAACAGCGTAGACTAAGGGTCCCAGAGATAAAATATGGTATCAAACTGTGAAATTAAAAAGGTTGAGAATCACTGCTTTATACTGCATGGTAAAATATAGTAGCATAACATTAACTACTGCTCTACTCCAGTGGTTCTCAAAGTGGGGTCCGGGGACCCGCAGGGGTCCTTGAGGCTGGTCCCCAGCTAAATGATGGATAGTTAGCAACCAAATGGACCCTTATGGGTCTAAATTAACATTGATTTTACAATAATGTTGTAAAATCTATATTATAGTTTGGGGTCCCAGAGATAGAAATGCCAATAAATGGGGGTCCGTAGCCTAATGCATGCCAAACTGGGGGTCCTTGAAATTAAAATGGTTGAGAATCACTGCTAGAGCTGTAAACATCTTATCTTATGGGGGTCCCTGGCATATCTTTTCAAATGGGGGTCCGCGGGCTAATAAGTGTCAATTTGGGGGTCCTTGACATGAAAAACTTTGAGAACCACTGCTCTACTCCACAGACCCTAAGTCAATAATATGAAGGAAAAATTATATATATATATATATATATATATATATATATATATATATATATATATATATATATATATATATATATCGTTGCTGTTGGGTGGAAGCTCCTATGTCCAAAACTGTTACTTTTCAGGATTCAAATTCAATTATAGCAAAAGTAGCTGATCTACAAGCTCGAAACGCGTCGCTTGTAGATCTGCTACTTTTGATGCTTTTGTGTGACGCTGTAGTATGGTCAAGTAGGGCGTTAATTTAACGAAAAAACACAAAAAGTTAAAATATGGAGATAAGAGGTTTCTGCCCGACTGCATCCACAGTTACAGAGCAGAAACTTTTTAACACGGAGCCCCCCCAGCTGAGTGTATTATCAATAGACCAAGTTTCGGTTTTAAGTGCACACACTGTCAAAAAATTAAACATAACTTTGGTTCAAAAACTTCATTTTAACAAGCAATATGTGGGCCACTGCTGAGGAGGACTGACTTCTGAAAACTTTACGCTGGGAGAATGTTTGCTGTCTATAGTTTTAGTCTGATAAAGAGCCCCACAGGCTCCAAATGTACAGACTGTCTTTTTCGGGGGGAATCTTATTATATCTTATATATGTGCGTGCCAACTTACTGTCGTACAGTATTTATGAGCAATGAGGCATTTTCAGTGGCGGAGAGAAGTATTCCGATATATTGCCCATGTAATAGTAGCAATACTACACATTTACAATACTCTGTTACAAGTGAAAAGGCCTGTATTCACTGTTTTACTTGAGTGAAAGAACAAAATGTATTGGTGTCACATACTTAAAGTACCAAATTAAAAGTAATCAATTTTGTTCAGCTTTTAGATCTGCTATTTTTTAAAAGTATAACATAGTTATTAATTGGCTATTACAAAACTTATATTTTAGTTTTTTACTATTTTCAATTTCGTTTTTTAAATAGTTCAAATGGTTTTTCAAAATTGTAAAACATGACGTTTTACCATTTTGAAAAACCATTTGAACTATTTAAAAAACGAAATTGAAAATAGTAAAAAACAAAAAAGCCTAAAAGGCATAAGGTGTAAGGCAACTTGGCAAGCTAGGGCCCCAGGTGTACAAAATAGATATTCAGGACTATGCACGTGTATCTTTGAGGGGATGCAGAGTTTTGGACAAAAATATAAACATGAGGTGCGGAGAGGACTGTGTGCATGGATGCGCTGTTTGTTTGGATCTAGTGCAGGGGTCTTCAAAGTTTTCAAGCCAAGGACCCCCTAGCTGAGAGAGAGAGAGAGAGATGAAGCAGGGACCTGCTATTCTATATTGTATAAAATTGTGTTTCAGATTAAAGTTTTCTTTTTTTTACTTAGTCTACTCTTTTTTCCCTCTACACCTATAGCCTCTTTGCCAAAAATAGCCGATCTACAAGCTCTAAACGCCTCGCAGCGTGAGGCGTTTAGAGCTTGTAGATCTGCTATTTTCGGCTAACGTTCCCCTAAAAAAAAACATCCTATCACACAAAGATTTGGCGGACCCCCTATAGTAGCTCTGAGGACCCCCTTGGGGTCCCAGACCCCCTGTTGAAGACCCCTGGTCTAGTGTTCCGTTGTCACACTAAGGCAGCTTGTATTCACTGCTTTGGGATCTGGTTGTTGTCGGGGGGCTTTTCTTTTAGTCTCTCTGGAGGCAAAAAATGGCCTACTTCTGTTTCCCGAAAGATAAAAAAACATGAAGTCAGATGCGTCTTTCTTGGGTAATCCCCACAGGGCCCTGGCACTGCCCTGGCACATTCTGTCTTGTTGAGAAAGAGCGGGGCTTGACGTTGTGGATAGATACAATTCACCATAATCTAACTCTACCATCTGGTGGGAAACATTCACCATTCTGACAACAACAACAAGCCCGACCTTAATATCTCCTCAGAATAGATGTGATATAATAGATATGATCTGCATTCTCATCTGTAGAGTTACAGTTTGTAGACGCTGTTTTTGATTGTGTCGGTGTTGAAAGAAACAGGACAGTGTTGATCCACTGCAGACAAAACAACGTATTATTAACATACTGTATCGGAGCTGTGGGGCACGCAGCAACATGATCTCCATGTGATGTGATCAAATCATATTCCATCCTGATAAGATTGACATCTAAAGTTTGCAGGAGTGGCCCGTTTTGAACAAAATGCCGCAAATCATGATTGCGGTGAAACAACGCACACACATTCGCACTACGTTGAGGAACAAATGCCACCCTTTTAACATTGCCCTATTATAGCGCCACCAGGAGGCCGATTTTTGCGATTTTTTCCTTTTCTTTATTACTCCTAAAAAAAATCCAAACATCACACAAATCGGTAAACATTATCTCTATAGTCAAGTGATCAAGACGGATCCGTCCTATTTTTTATATTCCATCCTGATTGGCAAATTCCGAACATTGCTGACCCTCACCTGACCTGGACGAGACCTGTGCTCCGAGGAGCACTTTTTTTTGTTTTTTGTCAATTTGGGGTGTCCTTGACATGAAAAAGTTAGAGAACCACCACGGCTCTATATGGAGATCACTGTTCTTCCTTCCATGGGGAACAGGAGCTGGGCGTTCAGCCCAGCGGGAGCCAGGGGAAAAGGAGCAGACAAGGCATAGTGCCAGTGTTGCCATGTCCACTTATTATAAGCGACTTTGGGCTTCTTTTTCTGTTAAGTCACTTGTAAATATTGGTAGCTGTGGGTTGTGTTTTTTTGGGCTTGTTTCTAAAAGTGTAGTTGCTTATTTGGGCTTGCTGTCTAATGTTGTTTAAACCAGTGGTTCTCAAACATGTTCATGTGAAGGACCTGGTTGCTTATTTCTCTCACAAAATCTGGCCACAATGCATAGTGTACCCAGAGGCTTGCAAGAGAAGGCCAGCGGCAGATTATTCGTCCCTCAATGATCCTTGCCAGTTTACACCCCCCCTCCTGGGGTTTTACTGTTGTGACATGACTGACTGGGTCTTTACAAAGAGGATAATTGTGTTTATATAGTCAAGTCAACCAAAACTGATGTGACACCGTTGTTGTCAGGGGAAAAAAATGTGGGTTCTGGACATTGAACAATTTACAATTAAGGCATTTAGCAGACGCTCTTAATCCAGAGCGATTTACAGTAAGAAATTGGTGAACACAAGATAATACATCATGCATAAAGACAGTGCAGTAATCTAGGATCATAGGTAAACCAAGAACCTATCATCAGTCTAAACATTATAATATCAATGAATAAATAAATAATATATACATTGAAACTATAGGATGCCAGGTCAACACATTAACCTGGCATCTGTCTACATAACATGCTATCTAAATTACATTTGAACCTTTGCATAAGCCTGCAAGGTCATCAAGGCTATAGGGCAAGTGCTACGGCCTAAAGTGGAGATTACATTATTCTTCAGATTACAGCAGAACATTGGGAGTGAGTCTGCAGTTCTTACTGCAATAGGGGTAACTTGTTTGGAGGCCAGTTTTGTCTCACCCGGAGGCTGATGTTGACACTGGGCAACATGGGTTGTTTTGCGGAAACAGCGAACGGGCTACATTATATCGCACCGGATGCACCTAGATTTGTTTTGGGCTGCTTCAATTGCAGTGGTGGAAAGTAGCTTACACAGTACATTTACTCAAGTACTGTACTTAAGTACAATTTTGAGGTATTTTTTACTTTACTGGAGTATTTCCAATTTTCAACAATTTTACTTCTACTCCACTACATCTCAGAGGCAAATATTATACTTTTACTCCGCTACAATTATTTGAAAACTAGTTACTAGTTACTTTGTAGATTTTGATTATTATAACAAAACCACTTCAGACCTACATATACTTTGACAATTTGAAAATAGCAGATCTACAAGCTCACAACGTGCCGCAAAGCGACACGTTGTGAGCTTGTAGATCTGCTATTTTCAAAGGATGTTTATACATCTGAAAACATGTGAAATGGGACATTCTGCATAATGACTATAATTTCACTTTTGGTACTTGAAGGACATTTTGATGCCAATACTTTTGTACTTTTACTCAAGTAAATTTTGAATACTGAACGTGTACTTGTATCAGACTATTTCTACAATAGGGTATTGATACTTTTACTTTATTAAAACATTTGATTACTGTTTTCCATCAATCACTGTTCAATTGCTAGAAGGTCTGAATGACCTCTGCCAGCTGTACAAAGTCAGCGCTACAAAGAAGGCCCAGTTAGATCCTGGCTGACCCTAGTCAGTCCCCTGTAGAGAGAGTTCAGGTTCAGGTTGCATCCATCTGGTCACACATACAATCTGCCAAGATGCAGGACCCACACTTCTTACATTTTAACAGTGGTGGAAAAAGTGCTCAAATTATTTACTTAAGTAAAAGTATCAATACTGCAATGTAGAAGTAGTAGTAAAAGTCCGGAATTCAAAATTGACTTGAGTAAAAGTACAAAAGTATTGGAATCAAAATGTACTTAAAGTACCAAAAATAGAAAGTATACTCATTAGGCAAAAAATGTCCTGTTTCATAAGTTTTCAAATGTATAAAATGTCGAAAAATATTTTGGAAATAGCAGATCTACAAGCTCACAATGTGTTGCATCGCGACACATTGTGAGCTTGTAGATCGGCTATTTTCAAATGGTCGAAATATATGTAGGGCTGAAGTGGTTAATGTATGTTTTGTAATAACAATCAAAATCTACAAAGTAACTAGTAACTAAAGTTTTCAAATCATTGTAGTGGAGTAAAAGTACAATATTTGCCTCTGAGATGTAGAGGAGTAGAAATAGAAGTACTGAAAATTGGAAATACTCCGGTAAAGTAAAAGTAGGCCTACCTCAAAACTGTACAATTGTACAAGTAGGGGAGGGCGGGGAGGAACGACGCACCCTTTTCTATTTCCCTCCCTGCACAGAGATTAATTAATTTCATGTAACCATACTTTTTTTGTGAACAAGAGACACTTGTCCTCTCCCATTACCCGCAGTCCGTTTTAATTTTAGTGAAACGAGTCGAACGCAATCGGTAAGTAAAGTGACGTTGCGCTACTCTCCGCACACGGCCACCAGTCGGGACGAACGGTGCATACATGGGGGGGCGGACGACGCGGTCGGATGAAATGTCCTATAACAAGCACAGTTACATTTCTAGTAGCATCTAACTCTCATTGATGCTTCAGTAGAATCCTACGAGCAAATGACTATGCTGATAGTCAAATAAATGTATCATGTTAATGTCGCCTCTG
>NW_027660596.1:275000-312500 GCF_963280865.1 Gymnoscopelus braueri | reverse complement strand
CACTGCTCTTGGACAGAATCATAAATACAAGTACTTTGAGGCATCTTTTTGCACCACCGGAGAATCTGTGTCATCAGTTACGATATCGGACCTTCTCAAATATTGAGCCTGTAGCTCTGCATATTTGGACATCGGTATGAAGCCTTAATAGCCAACTAATAATAATAATCATTATTATTATACTATAATAATAAATTACGTTTAATTTCCTTGACCTACTGGCAGCATGCACAAGGTGCTGTGTGTGTGTGTGTGTGTGTGTGTGTGTGTGTGTGTGTGTGTGTGTGTGTGTGTGTGTGTGTGTGTGTGTGTGTGTGTGTGTGTGTGCGTGCGTGTGCGTGTGTGTGTGTGCAAGTGACCGGATACAGTAGGCGGGCTCTAGACAGGATCACACTGGTTAATTTGGAATAGATAAGCTTTCCACACAGACATGGAGCCTACGGCGGAGCGACTCAATTTTTTTGGACAAGGGATACACTTTGATAGAAATTGAGCTGAAGGAAGCATTTTGTCTCAGTCGGGTGGAAACCTGATAGGTCCAAAACTGTTACTTTTCAGGATTCAAATTCGAAAACAGCAAAAGTTGCCGATTTACAAGCTCGAAACGCAGCGAGAAGCAACACGTTTTGAGCTTGTAGATCTGCTTATTTTTCTGCTTATCTGCTTATCTGCTGATCTGCTTATTTTTCTGTGACACCGTAATATGACCAAGTAGGGAATTAATTAAAATTATGGAGATAAGAGGTTTCTGGCCGACAGCAACGATTTAAGGAGATGAACTATATGCCTCTTTAACTGCTGGCATCTGGACAGCTAAACATAGAAGATATCTATATTAACCATTAGAGTCGAGTTTGCATGCATGAGAATGCTACATGGTGATGATGGGGAGAAGCAGTGTTGATTTTGTCGACTAAAACTATGACGAGAAATGTTAGTCGACTACCTTTTTTCAATGACGAAAACTAAATGAAAACTATGCTATGATGACTAAAACTAAGACTAAATATATTGACAATTTCGTCAACAAATAAAAACTAGACTAAACTCGGGACTAGTGTGGAGAAGAGATCCAGTAGAACTAATAGACAAGTCATTTTATGTTTGGTTGCGCTCTGAAAATAGCTGATCTACAAGCTCACAACGTGTCGCGCTGCAACGCGTTGTGAGCTTGTAGATCAGCTACTTTCAGCATGCATGCAACCAAGTGTAAAATCAGCCACTGCGACGCCATCAAGGCATCGCCAAAATACATTTTAGTCCACTAAATCAACTGTAGATTTAGTCGACTAAAATCTTATTATATTTAGTCGACTAAAACTAAAACATTTCAGATGTCTAAAATATGACTGAAACTAAATGGAATTTTATTCAAACGACTATGACTAAAACTAAATCAAAATGTGCTGTCAAAATCAACACTGCATGGGGAGAAGCATTTTTTTGAATAAAAGATAAAACATTTTGGCAATTAGACTCCGTTAACTCTTTGACTGCCAATGAATTACAAGATTTTGTGTTTTTAGCGGTCTTGCGCTAGATGGCGCTGTTTGCTACGGCTAACACATCAGTCACAATTTGACTCCCAGTGAAGCAATGAAGCAGCAAATCACGTGATCGCAAAAAAAAACAGTCACACTCACTTCCATGTGAATGGATTTGGAAAAATGACTTTTTCTCTACTTTCTGTTACTTTTTGGCAAAAACAACCCTCATTCAACTGCCCATAACTATGGAATTGATTATCGCGGCGGCATCTCCGATTCTACGAGACCCCCCTACGTCTCTTAAAACGATCGGCGGGTGGATCGTTGTTAAGAATAATATTCTATGATTTTTCAAAGGTTAGTTACTCGGACATCGCTGGCAGTGGCTTAGCAAACTATGTTTTATTTCTGGCAGTCAAAGAGAACATTTAACGTATAAGATAAGTTTTAATAGAGAGAGTCTATAGACGGTAGTGGTGGTGGTAGTGCAGATGAACCCCCGTCCTTCTCAACTCTATCGACGATTGAGGAGTGGGGGATGGAGATGGGTTGCTTGTTGCATGCTGAAAAGAGAATGACAGGGTCAGAGGCAGAGGCAGTGATATTAAGTGCTCACACTTCAAGTTGTGAATGACAGGATGTTTGTGAAGCATCCCCAGCAATAAAGATGAAAGAGTCAGAGAGAGATTTTCCTTATTGAACGCTTAGAGCTACAGTACTCGTTACTGGAAAAAGTAATAACATGACTTTTTTTCTTGTTACTTTACTCTTGTTTTAATTACCAACACAGGTTCCAACACACACTACAGGAATAATCCTCTGCTGAAGCCATCTAGACTCTGAGTGAGGCTGCAAATACTGGTCAAGACAAGGAATCAGCCAGTCAAGTCGTAGTAACACTCACTCCTAAAGAAAACCCACTCTCCATACCGTAGCTTGAAGTTGGGTCAGTATTCCATCCTGTACTTGTTTTTTTGACAGTGTTGTGTGCAGAAAAGCACGAAAGCTGATTACTGGGAGCGCCATGAAAGACGGCCGCATCTGTACGCGCTCCGTAACATCGCAACGTTTTTCCATCTTTTTAGTATTTTTTAGCCTTCTCCTTTTTCCCTACACCGTCGCGTGTCTAAGGAGTTATGACAGACAAGCACTTATGGACATCAGCACAGCGATTACACACAGAATTCCGGACTTTTTTGCCGAAAACCTTCCACTCGGCTGGGAGGGGGGAGGGGTTCCCTTTGTTCCGGCTGGAACAAAAAGTTACCCGAGGCGACGGAAAAGACCGTGGCGACGAGGGACAAGAGCAGGTCTCCTCGTAAGGACAACAAAACGTGGATATAAACCTGCACTGCCTTCAATCCTGCTAGCGAACGTTAGATCTCTGTGTGAATCAAGAACAGTGACCACTATGGACTATTGTATTGTTGTGCTAACAGAGACGTGGCTAACGGAGTTAGCATCTGATTCTTCCATCACTCCTCCTGGCTTCACCGCGTATAGGAAGGACAGAGACCCTGTACTGAGCGGTAAGCAACGTGGGGGGGGAGTTTGTGCCTTGATCAACAACAACTGGTGCAAAGATGTTAAAATCCTAGATAGTCACTGCTCACCAGACCTTGAACTTTTAATCATAGCCTGCCGTCCTTTCTACCTACCACGCGACTTCAGCATTGTGATTGTAGCCGTTGTTTACATTCATCCTGGAGCTAATAAGGACACAGCTATGAGGGAATTACACCAGGCGATCAGTGCACAAGAAAATCGCCACCCGGACTGCGCAGTCATCTGCCTAGGCGACTTCAACCGGACAGACTTAAAAAAGGTCTTTCCCAAATTCCACCAGCATGTCGCCTGCAGTACCCGTGGTGACAATATTCTTGACCACTGCTACACGCCCTTCAAGGATGGATACAAAGCCCTCCGACGCCCACCGCTAGGAAGCTCTGACCACGACGCCATCCAGCTGCTACCTGCCTACAAACAGAGGCTAAAAAGGGAGCCGGTCGTTGAGAAGGAAATCCGAATCTGGTCTGAGGACACAGACGCTATGCTACAATCCTGCTTCTACCAGACTGACTGGGGGATGTTTAAGAACGCCGCTGGGAATAACATCAACGAACTCTCAGACTCAGTCACTGGCTTCATCAGTAAGTGCATAGATGACATAGTCCCAAAAAAGACAGTTCGGATCTATCCCAATCAGAAACCATGGATGGACAGCGAAGTACGTGCACATCTGCATGAACGGGATGCTGGTTTCAAATCTGGCGACGTGGAAACGCGCAACACGACGCGCGCGGCCCTAAACAGCGCCATCAGGAAGGCGAAAAAGGCCTACACAAAAAAGATGCAAGACAAACTCAGCAATGGCGACATCAGGAGCACATGGCAGGCGGTACACACCTTGACAGACTGCAAAACAAGAACCAGAAGCGAGGTGAACCCGCCTGCCTGCCTCCCCAACGAACTGAACACTTTCTACGGCCGGTTTGAGATCAGCTCCAACCGTGGCAGCCAAGCGGGGCCATCAGCAGCACCAGCAGAGGTGAACCCTCTAACCATCTCGGAGAGAGAAGTGCGTACAGCCTTCACACGGGTCAACATCCACAAGGCAGCCGGACCTGATGGGATTCCAGGCCGGGTCCTTAAGACATGTGCAGACCAGCTGGCGGGTGTCTTCGCTGACATCTTTAACCTCTCCCTCTCCCTGGCTGTGGTCCCTGCAGGGTTCAAAATGTCAACCATTGTGCCCATTCCCAAAAAGGCCAAAGTGACATGCCTGAACGACTGGAGACCTGTTGCTCTCACCCCGATCGTCAGCAAGTGTTTCGAGAAACTGGTGAGGGAATACATCAGCTCCACGCTACCTGCCTCGCTGGATCCGTGGCAGTATGCATACCGCAAAAACAGATCCACCGACGACGCTATTGCCATGGCTCTCCACACCGTCCTCTCGCACATGGACAACAAGCTGCTGAAGGACAAATATGTACGTATGCTGTTCGTGGACTACAGCTCAGCATTCAACACCATTGTCCCAGCAATACTTGACAAAAAGCTCAGAGACCTAGGGCTACACCCAAGCATGTGCGACTGGATACAGGACTTCTTGTCCAACCGACATCAGGTGGTGAGAATGGGCAGCATCACATCCGACCCCCTGACCCTCAACACCGGAGCACCCCAGGGATGCGTGCTGAGCCCTCTCCTCTACTCCCTGTACACGTATGACTGCATAGCCACACATGTCTCCAACACCATCATAAAGTACGCGGACGACACGACAGTGATAGGCCGAATCGTCAACAACGACGAGTCTGACTACAGAGAGGAGATCAAATCACTAGCACGCTGGTGCCGAGAGAACAACCTCTCTCTTAACGTCGACAAGACCAAAGAACTGATCGTGGACTTCAGGAGGCCGCGGAGAGACCATGCGCCCATCCTCATCGACGGTGCTGCAGTGGAAAGGGTCAGCGAGTTCAAGTTCCTCGGAGTACACATCGAGGAGGACCTCAAATGGGAGACGCACTCCACACACGTGAGGAAAAAGGCTCAGCAGCGACTGTACTGGCTCCGCCGCCTGAAGAAGCTCGGAGTAGGACGTCGCATCCTCAGGCTGTACTACAACAGTTCTGTCGAAGGCATCCTAACAGGCTGTGTCACGGCCTGGTACGGGAACTGCACTGCCCGAGAAAAGATCAGCCTACAACGAGTAGTGCGATCGGCAGAGCGGATAATGGGAATCGAGCTCCCAGCGCTCCAGGATCTGTACAAAAAGCGGTGCGTGGTCAAAGCCAAGCGCATCATCAAGGACAAGCACCACCCAAGTCACAGACTGTTCAACCCCCTACAACGACCGCGACCGGGCAAGGGGCTCTACCGCAGCATCAAGAGTTCCACCACCAGGTACTGGTGTAGTTTCAATCCGGCTGCTGTCAGAATGCTGAATGGGGCATAAGCCTGAATGAGGCATAGGCCTTGTTCAGCAGCCTGACAACAGGCAGCGCAGACTTTTCTGGCTCTTCCTGAACACACCTGTGGATTATACCAGGGACAATGACTTGGACTTTAGCCCCCCCTCGGACACACCTGTGGACTACACCAGGTACAAATGACTTTTTGTTGCACTCCCTCATGGAGCTACCTGCGGATTATACTAGGGTCGGTCCACTCTAGGTGGACACGCACTGACCTTTTGCACCTTAATCCCTTGTATAACGCACTGACTTTTTTGGTCTTTTTATTGTGCTCCTTTTCCTCTAAGCACCTTAACGTCCATTGTCTATCATGCACAGTATAAGTATAACATGCACAGTATACAATACATTGCTGCTATGCTCAGGCACCTTAGTTTAGTTTTTTTTAGTTTTATTATCTCAGGTAATTTGTAAAAATGTAGATAACTTGTCTGGCCTTCTGTTGCTCTCTTGTTTTGATCTCCTTCCCACTTACCCCCCACCCTCTTCTTCTCCCCCCCCCTCTTCTTTCTATGGAAACTAACGTTGCGATGGGAACGATGTACAAAAAAGAATTTCACCCACTTTTTTACCTTGTAAACCTGTGATGTGACAATAAAACTGATTCTGATTCTGATTCTGCAGTGTTCTTGTTTTGGTATCTCTACAAATTGAACAATTTAGCGTGACTTCACAGTGATTTCACAAACGTATATATTTGTGCAACCTGATCTCACAGAATGTAGTATACATTGCACGGACCCAGTGCACGTCATTCCGTGCATAGTCGCCTAGAAAACCCGAAAATCTGTGCATATTTACGGCAAGTCCCACGGTGGGCGTAACCAGTTGCAACCCGGAAAAACCCGGAAGCAGATATTACATTTACGATTCTGTGCCTATCGGTACATAACTCAAACGGCGCTGAGTAGGCTCAAGGGAACGTCGCAACGTTTGGGACGGCAACTCGTTCGCTTTAGCTCACTCGGTGGTCCCTTACGTGGCTCCAGTTCCCTTGAGACTGCGCGCCTCCGAAATGGTTTAGTCACAATGGGGGACATGCGAGGCGGCTATGCACGGATTTTCAGGGTTTCCAGTTGTCTATGCACGGAATGACACCTCCGTGCAATGTATATTAAGTCGTGTGAGATCGGGTTGATTTGTGACGTACGTCACATATTGGTGGGACATCGCCACAAATGTAATGCTAACGGGTGACATCTGTGACGTCACATGTTCCGTCACAAACGTTGGAGACCGCTTGAAACTGGATTTGAAGCGCAGTGGTATTTGCATTAACTTTATACTTTATACTATTCTCCACCACATCCGAGAGGTAAATATTTGACTCCACTACAATTATTTGACAAGAATTGGCGATCTACGAGCTCACAACGGGGCACATTGTGAGCTTGTAGATCTGCTATTTCTGAAAAAGAGTACTTTTATTGCTGGATGTATCCACAAGTTTCCTAGGTTGTGTGGGCATCACTTCCTGTCGATTTCATAGGATGTCATTGGATTTGATTGGATTTGATTGGATCAAATCGACAGGAAGTGATGCCCACACACCCTAGGAAACTTGTGGATAGGCCAATTCGCATACCAATACTTGTGTACATTTACGTAACATTTTGAGTATTTTTATAATGTGGTATTGCTAGAAAGATGTGAGTATTTCCACCACTGCTGTAGACTCAGAATGTGAAAATGTGGTGCAAGGTTGCTGCATTGATCAAATGCAATGTTCTTGTTGTCTGTGAGGATAGGGGTAATAATGTAATGAACAGGAATTCCTGCCCTTGGTAACCAACCTCAGGCAATAATCTATATTTATATATCTGGATTGATTTCCTTTGTTCCTTCATGTACTATTCAAAAGTCCAGCACAAACTTCAGTAGAGGTTGTAACTGTCTATATTTGATTTCTAGGCCGAATTTCTATTTAGTATTTTGCTGTGGGGTTGTTTTTGTGCCAACCTGGAAAGAAACATCCAATTCAATTTCCTTGCGTGAGGTACAATAGAATAGATTCTTGTTCCAATGGGAGAGTAACAGAGAGAGAGTGAGTGAAACAGACATAAATACTTTATCGTCTCTGCCGGGTGGAAACCTCATTATGTCCAAAACTGTTAACTTTTCAGGATTCAAATTCAAAAACGGCAAAAGTAGCAGATCTACAAGCTCAAAGTGCGTTGCTTCGCCCTGCGTTTCAAGCTTGCAGATCTGATGCTTTTGATGCCCTTGTGCGATGCTGTAGAATAATGATCAAGCAGGGCGTTAATTTACTAAAAGACAGCTATAATAAGGAGATAGGGGGTTTCTGCCCGACAGTAACGTTATTAAAATCAAATTAATCCTTTGTGGTGTCCGGTGCTACGACCTGTTTCGACCCGTTTCGGTGACCGTTTTGTCAGCACGGAATTTTGACGCTTCACCAGCGCGTTTCACCGTTTTAGAGCTCCTTCAGCAGCCGTTGCTTCTAAAGTTTGGCGCTTTTCGGCGATAGATGAGTCTTTCTTTCACTTTCTCCCAGTCGTTTGGTGCCCCCCCCCCCAGGTTGGTGCCCTGTGCTGCAGCACCTTAAGCCCTTCCATTAAGCCGGCCCTGCTGCCAGCATGTTCTCTCAAACCCCTTCAACTAATCCACAATGCTATAACAATACCTTTTTCTCTCTGTTTGAACTTTTTTTGCTGCCTTCCCTTCACTGGCTCTCAGTTCCTGCCTTGCAGGTGTTTTCACATCATTTCTAAACCAACCAAACTCAGTGGACCAAGACGTGGGCCAACTGAAAAAAGTGATTCAGTTATTTATGCTTTTGCGTCTGCATCGTCAGTTAATTTGAAAGAGGACTTAGTTCTCCTCTTTCTTGCCAACTTCAGCTCTGATGGGGCCTCAGTCCTCTTGCTGTTCACACTGTAGTTTGTGCTTAAGGATTTGCACAGGATATATGTCTATGTCAAGCCTGGAGGGCTAAAACATAACGGCAAAGGGTAAGGCGATCCTGTTGCGCTTTGTGTTCACATCAATGCACAGGTTAAGAGAACCATACTCAGAGATGAGAGGTCTGAGTTATTTTGGAGCGTCTGTTTCCACTCCAGAAGGCTTAAAGGGTCCGTGTGAACCAATGGTGTAAAGTAACTAAGTACATGTACTCAAGTACTGTACTTAGGTAAACTTTTTAGGCATTTTATACTTTACCAAAGTATTTCCAATTTTCCTTACTTTTACTTCTACTCCACTAGGCTACTTCTCAGAGGCAAATATTGTACTTTTACTGCACACAATTATTTGAAAACTTTAGTTACTAGTTACTTTGCAGATTTTGATTATTATTACAAAACATACATTAACTACTTGAGCCCTATATACATTTTGGCCATTTGAAAATAGCCGATCTACAAGCGATGCAATGCAACACATTGTGAGCATTGTGAACATTTACCTTGTTGTTTATTGCAAGCTCATGTTTACTCTGCTTATTATGTTCTCACATTTAGATAAGAGTGTCTGAAAAGAAAAGAAAAGAAAAGAAAAGAAAAGAAAAGAAAAGAAAAGAAAAGAAAAGAAAAGAAAAGAAAAGAAAAACTTTCATTTGTGGATAGGTGCAGTTTTCGTAAGGTGGAAATAGACTGAGTGGTGTTCTCGGCATTAGCGCACTGATTGAGAAGCCATCTGGGTACCTGTAATGGAGTAAAGCAGGGGTCTTCTACGTTTTTTCGGCCCAAGCACCCCTTTGCTGAGAGAGAGATGAAGCAGGGACCCCTTAACTTGGTATGTGTGCATTAAAGGAGCTCTTCACCCATTTTCAACCTATATCTTCGCATAATTCATGGTCATCACGAATGCTCATTAAAAGACGCACCATTTCTGTCTCAGAGGAGGGCTGTAGACAGTTCAGAAACCTGCCTACCGGTGGCATCGTCAGTAGGCAGGTTTGTTCATTTCCTTTTGATGGGGTTTTTGCGCGGTTGAAATAGATTATGACCGTGTGTCTATGTGATCGATGGACCACAATGGAAACAAGCCTTTGTCTTATCAATGGCGTTTGTAACTCGATGTACTTTTCTTTTTCTTTTTTTACTTACATTTTTATCCCACGATTTTGTAACCCTTATTTTTTACACCCAGTGCCAATTGTCTATGTAATCCTGGGCACTACCTTCCCTCTGCCAACCTAGGGAGACCAGGGCCGAGCTCATGCCTCCTTCAATGCATGAGAGCCAACTGACCTTCTTGTCACCTGACAGGGGGGAGTTTCCCTGGTAGGACGTAGCGCGTGGAAGGAACACGTTATTCCAACCAGTTCCTTTCCCCTCCATCAGGCGCCCCGGCTGGCCAGGGGGAGGCAGAATTTTTTACTCTTTTTTTATCTCTTTTAAAATGTAAATAAAAAATATTCAATCAATCAATCAGTGGTTCTCAACTTTTTCTGGATCAGAGCCAACTTGAAAATCTCAAAAGTGTTTGAGGCCCACCCATCTGACCACTTAACAGGGCAGCCAACAAGCTGCCCTGTTAAGTGGTCAGATGGGTGGGTCGCATGCATTTTCAAAGCATGTTTATTGATCAATGATCGACGATCAACCTATTGCGTTCCGACTTGTATCGATGGAACTAACGCAGTTTAAGTACATATTTATCGGTATCACAATGAAAACACATTTCTAAATGTTTGAAAGAAAAAAAACGACCGTGAAATGTTTTAAAACATTATTGTTTCTATTATCAATTAAGTATTTTGAAAAAGTTAAGGAAAAAGAAAAACAAATCGCTTTCCATTTCATGTCTCTGCCGGCGACAGCTGTGGTTGGAGGCAGAGGATGTTCATTTTGTTTGTCCATCCGTTGGTCAACGTTCAAAGACCTCATGTCTGTCCCAACCTTGTGAACGTGATATCTCAGGAATTGGCTTGAGGGAATGTCATGCCTAATGTTCATCATTCATCAAAGTCAAGAGGTCGTGATGGGAGGAGCGTCCACGTCGCAGCCCTGGGAGAGTTGACGAGATCGACGACAAGATCGACTAGATCAGGGGTCTTCAACGTTTTTTCAGGCACGGACCCCCTATAGCTGAGAGAGAGATGAAGCAGGGACCCCCTCTATATTGCATAAAATTGTGTTGCAGATTGAACTTCTTTTTTTTCTCCCTTGGTCTGCTCTTTTTTTCCCTCTACACCTATTTTTGCCAAAAAATGCTCACAAAGCCTCACAGAGCGAGACGTTGTGAGCTTGTAGATCTGATAATTTTGGCTAAAGTTATCTTCAGAAAAGGGATGCTAAAGGGTTCAAGTAGTTATTGAAAGATTTGCCAGCCCACCTGTAGTAACTCTGAGGACCCCCTGTTGAAGACCCCTGGACTAGATACTGCTAATCCTATCACATAACGTCGTCGTCGTCATCATCATCGTCATCGTCATCATCATCGTCATCTTCACCATCTTCGTCGTCGTAATCTTCATCGTCGTCATCTTCGTCGTCGTAATCTTCATCGTCGTCATCATTATCGTCCTCTTTCATGACACTGGGCTCCAGTGGTTCTATGGCCGCCTCCTCGGGATCCACGTTCTGACGTTTCTCCTGCATGAAGGTCTCACACAGGTTCTTCAGAGCCAGGTTACAGGGCGGCGATTGTATTAGTCTATTTGCTTTCTTACAAACCGGACACACTTGTTTCCCCTTCCGTTTCCACCATTCCAGCACGCAGGCGTTACAGAAGCTGTGGCTACACAACAGGATAACGGGATGTTTAAATATGTCCCAGCACACTGGACAAGATAAATCCTCCTTCTCCTCATCGTCATCATCATCATTATGGTCCTCTTTCAAGAGCTCCAGTGATTCGTTGGCTGCCTCCTTGGGATCTATTCTCCGTGGCTTCTGCATGAAGGCCTCACACAGGTTCTTCAGAGCCAGGTTACAGGGCGGATGCTTTCTCTCACTTGTTGTCTCACAAACTGGACATCTCTTTCTTCCCTTACGTTTCCACCAATCCTGCAGACAGGCTCTGCAGAAGCTGTGGCTACAGAACAGGATGACGGGATGTTTAAAGATGTCCCAGCACACGGCGCAGGAAAAATCCTCTTCTGAAAAAGACACCTGGGAAGTCATTGAGTCTCTGAAAAGTGAAGGCGCAAACACTGGTGAAGACGGAAAATCAGCCAGTCAAGTCGTAGTTAAGGCTCCCTCTCTCTGTTTATGTTAAGTTGATTTTCTCTTACAACCTTGGTTCTTGTTAGAGTTCCACTTTCATTAGGTTGAAATTGGCTCAGTATCACCTCCTGTATCTGTATAAAGACAGTGCTTGTGCATGTGCGTGTGCATGTGTGTGTGCATGTGTTTGCGTATGCGTGTGTGTGCGTGTGTGTGTATGTGTGTGTGTGTGTGCCGAGTCCTTGTTTTGGTCTCCCTAGAAATAGTCCCATTTAGAGTGACATCACGGTGATGTCACTGCAGATTAGTCACTGCGTAACGTTTGTGCCGCATTGCCAATGTAAGTGACGGCGTATGCGTAGGAACAGTGGGACAAAGCCATAATATGGAAGAATGTGTTAGAACAGCGGTGGGCAACTTTGATGATGGAGAGTATATTATTCCATCATGCACTATATTTCCACACTCACTCCAGAGGCCCGTATTTTCCCTCTTTTCGCCATTCTATGTCACACAAAAGTAGCAGAAATAGCCGATCTACGAGTTCAAAACGTAGATCTGCTATTTTCGCTATTTTTTTTTTTGGAATCCAGAATTATTTGTAGCTATTTTTTAATTGGAATCCTGAAAGTAATATTTTTATTTAATTTCAAATGCATTGGACGTAAAAAAAGACAATAGAATTAGTTATTAAGTAATTAACTAGTTATTAAGCTACTAATATAGACTGAAGTAATTAAAGCGGGTCATGTTTGCATGTTTGGAATTGGAACAGCTGAAAACAATTATTTATCAGTAATCCGATATTAACCTGCGGGCCGCATTAAGTGAAGGTGGGGGCCACATGTGGCCCCTGGGTCGTCAGTTGCCCATGTATGTGCAAGAAGAATGGCAGTAATGTTGGGATGGAGAATGAAGGCATCACTATCAAAGTCAAATGGTTGAGAAGTAATAGTAGGGGGTACTAAGCACAAAAAATGGCCAAATCGTTACGCGGCGGATAAAAGCATGAAATTTGATACAGATGTCCCTTGGGTCATCCTAAAACATCCTAGAAGGGGTGCCCAAAAAAATCTCAAACAGGAAGTGAGTTATGGACAAAATTCAAAATGGCCACCTAAACTGTTGACCGTTGACTCAAAAGACACCAAAATAATCTCCAAAAAGCATAAAATTTGGCACATATGTCCCTTGGGTCATCCTAAGACATCCTAGAAGGGGTACCCAAAGGAATCTGAAACAGGAAGTGAGTTATGGACTAAATTAAAATGGCCGCCTAGTGTTGTCGATTGACTCAAAAGACAACTAATGAATCTCATAAAAGCATACAATTTGGCACACATGTCCTTTTGGTCATCCTAAGACATCCTAGAAGGGGTGCCCAAAAAAATCTTAAGCAGGAACCGAGTTATTGACAAAATTGAAAATGGCCGCCTACAGTGTTATCCATTGACTCAAAAGACAACTAAAGAATCTCATAAAAGCATACAATTTGGCATACATGTCCCTTGGGTCATCCCAAGACATCCCAGAAGGGGTGCCCAGAAAAATCTTAAACAGGAAGTGAGTCATTGACAAAATTGAAAATGACCGTCTACAGTGTTGTCAATTGACTCAAAAGACAACTAAAGAATCTCATAAAAGCATACAATTTGGCATACATGTCCCTTGGGTCATCCTAACACATCCTAGAAGGGGTGCCTGAAATTATCTGAAACAGGAAGTGAGTTATTGACTAAATTGAAAATGGCCGTGTACAGTGTTGACAGACGATGCAAAAGACACTCATAAAAAATAATCTCATATAAAAGCATGAAATTTGGTACAAATGTCCCTTGGGTGATCTGAATGCATCCTAAGGGGTGCCAAAAAAAGTTTTAATAGTCTCTCAATGGAAAACACTCCTCCCACACGGGCTGCACTGCTACAATATTCAAATCGAGCAGCCAATCTGGCATTTGGTCCAGAAGCCTGAAAGCTATGCAATCTCTACCATCTCCTGACAAATATGGATGGATTAAAGTCGCTGATTCGTGGACACCTTTATGGACACTCTTGCCAGAGGCTGCTTAAGTTTGTAGAGAACTCAAGTGTGGCGGCAAAGCTGAGCCCTTCTGTTCAAGAAAGTGTAGATGCCGGGATGCTGGGTTACCTTGCAGAGCATTATGCCAATGTGCTGGTAATTGCGAAATGGCACACATGAATACATGTACTAGTTACTAAACACTAATCACAAAAAAACAGTAATGATCAAGAAGAAAATACATGAGAAGATAAAACAAGCAAGAAGATGTAGAGTGCAAAATAAATAAGATGCAGAGAGTAAAATAAGAATATGCAGAGTAAGATAAGATGCAGAGTAAAATAAATAAGAATATGCAGAGAGTTAGATAAATAAAGAAGATTCAAAGAGTACAATAAAAAAAGAATGCAGAAAGTAAAATGAATAAGTGATGTAGAAATGAAAACAGAAGGTAGACTACAAAATACGGCAGGTTATGCACTGCATAACCTGTCGTATTGAGTCTGCATAATATGGCAGACTGCCATGGTCAACTGTTTAAACAGCCATTTAGAATTTCTTCAACATGGTCCCTTCCTAAAAAGTTTAATAAACAAGCAAATAAATAACCTCTTCTAGGATATATTAAGAAGCACTCAATGTACGTACCAAATTATACACTTTTATGACGTCCCTTTATGTTTTCTTTTGTGTCAACTGCTTTAGGCGGTCACTTCCTGTTTAAAACCTTTTTGGGCACCCCTTGTAGAATGCGTTCAGATCACCCAAGGGACATTTTTACCACATTTCATGCTTTTATGAGATTCTTTAGGTATCTTGCATCATCTTTCAACACTGTAGGCGGCCATTTTCAATTTAGTCAATAACTCACTTCCTGTTTCAGATTATTTTGGGCACCCCTTCTAGGATGTGTTAGGATGACCCAAGGGACATATGTGCCAAATTGTATGCTTTTTGGAGATTCTATAGGCTTTTTGAGTCAATCGCCAGCACTGTAGGCGGCCATTTTCAATTTAGTCAATAACTCACTTCC
Organism: Gymnoscopelus braueri; assembly: GCF_963280865.1. Taxonomy (NCBI): domain Eukaryota; kingdom Metazoa; phylum Chordata; class Actinopteri; order Myctophiformes; family Myctophidae; genus Gymnoscopelus; species Gymnoscopelus braueri. The sequence continues at coordinate 297,843 of NW_027660596.1, read as the reverse complement.
TGTTGAAGACTTTTTTGGGCACCCCTTCTAGGATGTCTTAGGATGACCCAAGGGACATGTGTGACACATTTTATACTTTTTGGAGATTCTTTAGTTGTCTTTTGAGTCAATCGACAACACTAGGCGGCCATTTTCAATTTGGTCAATAACTCACTTCCTGTTTCAGAATGTTTTGGGCACCCCTTCTAGGATGTCTTAGGATGACCCAAGGGACATGTGTGCCACATTTTATGCTTTTTGGAGATTATTTTGGTGTCTTTTGAGTCAACGGTCAACAGTTTAGGTGGCCATTTTGGATTTTGTCCATAACTCACTTCCTGTTTAAGATTTTTTTGGGCACCCCTTCTAGGATGTTTTAGGATGACCCAAGGGACATCTGTATCAAATTTCATGCTTTTATCCGCCGCGTAACGATTTTTCACTTAGTACCCCCTACTATAAGGGAAGTAGGAGAGAGGAGGTCATCGTAGCAAAGTTAAGATTGGGAGACATGCAAACATGAACGTAGCACAGTAGTTTTCAACCTTTATCATGCCAAGGACCCCTAAATTGATATACATTTGGCCGCGGACCCCCATCTGAAAATGTTTTGTGCCAAGGACCCCCAGATGCAAAGATTTGAGTTCAAAATGTTCGCTTTAAAAAAATATATATATTCAAAGATATGCACACATTTTCAAGATTTTTTAAAAATAGCAGATCTACAAGCTCATAGTGCGGCACTCGGTGCCGCACTATGAGCTTGTTCTATGAGCTTGTGAGCTTGTTCTATGAACTTGCTCTTTTAACTAATTTAGCTGGGGACCCCCTGTTACCCGCCCAAGGACCACTGGTGGTCCCGGGACCACTGGTTGAAAACCACTGACGTAGCACACAACCTCTGCCGTTTCCCCGCATCTGCTTTAAGGTCTTCGGTCTGAAACAAGGTCAATTTAGCACTTTAGTGCCCTGCAGCGCCAGATTCATGTATTTTACACGCATACATTATGCTCATCTTCTGCTGAGGCATCATCATCATCATTGTTACGACCTTACATGTAATCTAGAGGCTAAGGAATAACACATACAAATTACCGTAAACACAGGTAACGAAGAAAAGTGTACATTTATTATTAACCAAAGTTAGTAATGCATTGCAACTGCATAGAAAACAAAAATAGGGAAAGCATATATATCGTCGGGGAGGCCAAGGCCAAAAACAACAAACAAAAACTACACCATACCTGAAAAGGAAAGGAATCAAGCTACAGCAACCCAAACAAAAATGACAATCTAACCTTAGTCAGGGGATATTAAAAATATCTTGGAATAAATTCCTTACCAAGAAATTTCTTCACCAATGTGTTTGTAAAAGTGTCTAGTAACACATCTCATAAAGACTGAAATGCAGTTTCCCTAGGGGAATTTTTGACAGCTGCTGAAAGTTGGGGTACCCACCATAACCTTATGCAGGGAAAAAAATAAAAAAAATTAAGTAGCATGTGAGGGGTCAAACTAGGGTGTTTTTATGATTCTGAATCCATTGCAAGCATTTGTTTTGCACCTAAACCACTCCTTGGGCTAAAAACGGCCATAGACAACCTTTTCCAGGTCATTTTTTGTGTAAAAAGCCCATTGAGATTGGGGCGTTTTTAGCCCAAGGAGTGGTTTTGGTTAAAAAAAAAATGCTTGCAATGGATTCAGAATCATAAAAACACCCTAGTTTGACCCCTCACATGCTACTTAAAACAGAATTAAATTTAGATTTCTTTGCCAGACCCGTTACATGAGGCTTTGTATCTGTTTTCTCCATACATGGTATGTCACTTTGTCCCCCGGCCCCAGCCAAAAAAGTCTGTCCCTCTTTCGTCATGAACTATTCATGACATCATTTGTAGGTGTGTTACATACTAGGACTTCATTCTGGGTCTGGCAGAACCAGGTCTCCTGGTCTTGTTTCCCCGCATAAGGTTATGGTGGGTACCCCGACTTTCAGCAGCTGTCAAAAATTCCCCTAGGGAAACTGCATTTCAGTCTTTATGAGATGTGTTACTAGACACTTTTACAAACACATTGGTGAAGAAATTTCTTGGTAAGGAATTTATTCCAAGATTTGACATTATTCTGATAATCTTCCATGACTTACTTACTTACTTAGACTTAGTTCCTCCCGTTCCTATTGGAACATTGGGGGACGAGTCTTCTCCATTTACTCCGGTCTCTGGCGACCCTTCTTGCTCCGTGCCAGCTGACACCCATCTCGCTTAGGTCTTCCTTAGCTGTCTGTCTCCATGTCCTCTTTGGCCTCCCTCTCTTCCTCTTTCCACCTTCTGGCATCCAGTCCATTGCCACACTTGCCGGTCTCTCTCTTGGTAGTCGGAGTACGTGTCCAGCCATTCTCCTTCTCCTTTCATCGACGATGACAGACAGTGGGGCTACCCCTGCCCTTCTCATCACCTCCTCGTTGGTGATGTGGTCTCTCCATGAGATCCTCAGGATGGATCTGAGGCATCGTCGGTGGAAGACATCCAACTTGTTGGTGGTGTTGGCTGTCTTCATCCATGTCTCACAGGCGTAGGTCGCTGTTGGGATGACCACTGACATGTAGAGGCGTAGCTTGGTGGCCATAGAGATGGTTTTAGACGACCAAATGTTGCGGAGCCGTTGAAACACTCCTGCAGCTTTTCCAACTCGGTTATTGACGTCTTTCTCCACGTCTCCTGTCTTTGAGATGTTACTTCCAAGATACGTGAAGTTGTCAACATATTATATGTCAAGTAGGCAATACACTGCAGAATACCTTGCCAGGGATAGACATCAGTGTGATGCCCCGCCAGTTGTTGCAGTCCGCGAGGTTTCCCTTCTTGGGCAGCGTCACAATGACCCCACGTCTCCAGTCGGCTGGAACTTCTTCAGCATGCCAAATCATGTTGAACAGGCTAGTGAGGCTCTCCACAACAACATCCTGGCCGTGCTTCAACAACTCGGCGGCTACCTCATCGAGTCCCGGTGCCTTATTGTTTTTGAGGCTCTTGATTGCTCGGACAACCTCAGTCCCGGATATCTCTCCTGAAGTAACATTCAGAGTTGGAGCCGGTGTTTCGTGATTGAAATTGAAGAGCATGGAAGGTATTGGCTGATTGAGAACCTCCCTGAAGTGCTCCACCCACCTTGCCTCCTGCTCTTCATCGGTCAGGAGTGCCCTGCCATCCTTGCTCCTGATTGGCACACCGGAGCTGCTCTTGGAGCTGGTTAGCTCCTGCACGATCCTGTACAGCGTTTTTGTGTTGTTCTTCTCCGATGCCTCCTGTGCCTCTCTTGCTTTCTCCTCTAGCCACCGCCTTTTATCATTTCTGCAGCTCTTCTTCACTTCCCTGTCCAGACGCCTGTACTCCTCGTCTTCCATCCTCCAACTCCGGAGCCTCCTTTTCTGTTCTCTTTTTATCTTGGCCACCTTTCGTTCATCGATCAACATCCATGTGTGGTCTGTTATCCACCTTTCTTTGTTGGTACCCCTCCTTCTGCCTAAAACTGCCTCTGCAGTCTCAGTGATGGCATGCGAGAACAGGCTCCACTGCTCCTCAATGGTTGAAGGATGTTGTTGCACCGCAAGCTTCTTACTCAACTCCTCAAGGAAGCTTTCTGATATGTTGTTATTCTTCAGCTTGTCCACCGCGTAAGGTCTCTTGGGCTGCACCTTTTCCACCTTCTTTAGCTTCAGCCTGATTTTACCCACCACAAGGAAGTGATCTGATCCTACATCTGCACCTCTATGGGAGCGAACGTCTAGCAATGACGAGCGCCACCTTGTATTGATGCAGATGTAGTCCAGCTCGTTCCGGGTCCCACCACCAGGTGAAACCCAGGTCATCTTGTGGATCTGCTTGTGCCCAAAAAAATTGTTTCCGATACTGAAACCGTTGGTGCTGGTTAGCATCAACAGCCTCTACCGTTGTCGTTTGTGGAGCTTGCAGACCTGTGTGGTCCCACTGTGGTGTTAAGGCCCCTTCTTCCATGACTACCTCCCTAACTAAACATAAACAAAGTCAAAATGGGACTGCAATGGGCAGCACACCCCTACCAAGTTTCCCTTGTCTTTACTTTAAACACACAGTAGTAAAGGTACCTTAACTCATTGATTGCCAGAGTTAAACATCATCTATCTTTCCGGCGATTCCGAGCGTTTTCGCTAACCTTTGGAAAATCATAGAATATTATTTTTCACTACGATCCACCCGCCGATCCCTTTAAAAGACGTAGGGTGGGAGAATCGGAGATAAATTGTGCCGCCGTGATAATCCATTCCATAGTTGTGGACAGTTGAATGTGGCTGTTTTTCGCCGAAAAGCAACAAAAAGCAGAGAAAAGTAGATTTTTATAAATCCTATAGTACTAAACCAAACCAACATTTCGTTTTGATCACGTGATCTTTGGCTGTGGGTCTTCATCATCGTCATTATCATGATTCACAGGCTGCGGAACCATTGAAAACACCACACACTCGTCAATTCGTCAATGGCAGTGTGAGCCTCGGGCCAAATTACGAGTGTACTCGTCAATAGCAGTCAATGAATTAACCCATTAAGACCTGAGGCCGATTCTACAAATGTCTTCTAAATCCTAACAGTTTTCTGGAGAAAAAAAAACTTATGTTGCTATAATCAGTGGTTCTCTTCTATTTTATGTCAAGGAACCCCAAAATGATATGTATTTGACCGCGGAATCCCATCTCAAAACATGTTGTTCCAGGGACCCCCAGAAGCCAAGATTTGAGTTATAAATATATTTTTTTAAAGATTTGCACAGATTTTCACGATTTTTCAAAAATAGCAGATCTACAAGCTCGTATGAGCTTGTATATCTGCTATTTTTTATTTTTGAATAGCCAAAGTATAAAAAAATGGTTGAAGTGGTTACACAGATGTGTTCCCGGTTTTAATGGGTTAAGCACCAAGCATAAGATATATGGCACACATCATCATCATCATCATCATCATCATCAGTGGCGGGGGTTTCATCATCCTCTCCATCTCCTCTCCTCTTCAGCCAACTTGCGGGGTCCCTCCGAAGAGTATTTGTGGCCCCCTCTTTTTACTATTAACATTATTACATGTTAATGATATAAAGTCTGCCTCTAACTGTGATTTGTTCCTTTTTGCTGATGAAGCAGCTATACAACAAAAGGTAGGTAGAAAGAGCACTTAGCCATGAGCTCCACAAGATCAGCTCATAGTTAATTGATTGGAGAAAGTGTGGCACGAAAAGTCATCTCTAAGGTTAATCGGGGAGTCAAATTCCTCAGCAGAATATCCTCGTGCAGGAAGTAAAATGCATTGGAAATGTTATCAGGGGCTTTAAGGCAATTTTGACTAGGCCTGTTCTTCCCAGTACACACGCACCCCGAAGACCTTGAAAATATACTTCAGACTGCACAAAATAAATGAGTTAGACTAATATTAAAACATGCATGCCAGGACTCACCTCCTCCTGGCACATTTTGATAGCCAAAAGTGGCTGAGAGTAGAAGAGAGAGTAACTCAAACTAAAATGTGCATGGTGCATATAGGATAATAAGTAATGTGGCTCTGAATTACCTCAATAATTATTTTACTGAGGTCAGTGGTGTACACAATGATGAATTTCATTTTTATGGCGCTTTTCTACTCAAGTACTCAAAGCGCTTTACAATGGTTCATTCATACAGGACATTGGGAGGTGAATCGGCGAACAGTCGACGCCAGCGTCCTCACTTTTCCCACATTCACACACCAATGGTGGCACGCTAGCGCCGACCGACTCAATGGTGGCAATGTAGGGTTCAGTGTCTTGCCCAAGGACACTTCGACAAGTGTTAACAATCACGCCACAAGTGGGAGCTTCACTGATCTAGGTTTAAGAGATGTACTACAGGGTAGAATTCATTCCTGTATTCAACAGCAGTGATACCTGTACTCAGCAACTTCCAATATAGCCCACACCCTGTTCTGCTCGACAAGATTTTTGGCCATTTTGCGTTTTCTTCAAAACACACTTTTTGCTACTACTCCTTTGGCTTTATTGCATATTATCATTTTGATGCTTGCAATAATTTGATGTATGTAATTGTACATATTGCACATATACTTATCATCAATAAAGATTGACAAATCAAAGTAAAAGCATCATTGAGAAAAACAACTTCGTAATCCTCGTTGTCATCGTCGTCATCATCGTCATCATCGTCATCAACATCGTGAACGATACTGAGCTCTTTGGCTGCCTCGCTTGGATCTGTTTTCTGCCGTTTCTCCCTGAAGGCCTCACACAGGTTCTTCAGAGCCAGGTTACAGGGCAGTGGTTTTGTTTCGCTCGTTTTCTTACAAACTGGACATCTCATTCTTCGCCTACGTCTCCAGCATTCCTGCAGACAGGCTCTGCAGAAGCTGTGGCTACACAGCAGGATAACAGGATGTTTAAAGATGTCCAAACACACAGGACAGGTGAAATCCTCTTCTGAAAAAGCCACCTGGGAAGCCATCCAGTCTCTGAGTGAAGCTGCAAACACTGGTGAAGACGGGAAATCAGCCAGTCAGGTTGTAGTAACAGCTCTCTCTAGAATGTTCACTTTCGCTTTGACTTGTTAAAGTCCCACTCTCAGTAGGTTGTAACTGGGTCAGTATTGCAGTAACTGTGGAAAGACCGTTTGTGTGTGCTGTGTTCTTCCTGTTTTGGTTTCTCTAGGAATATACCAATTTAGAGTGATGTCACAGTGATGTCACTGCAGACAGTGGTGTAAAGTAACTGAATACATTGACTCAAGTACTGTACTTAAGAACACTTTTGAGGATTTTTCAATTTACTGGAGTATTTCCCATTTTCAATACTTTCACTTCTACTCCACTACTTCTCAGAGGCAAATATTGTACTTTTACTCCACTACAATTATTTGACAGCTTTAGTTACTAGTTACTTTGCAGATTTAGATTACTATCACAAAACACACATTAACCACTTTAGCCCTATATTTCGGCCAATTGAAAATAGCCGATCTAGACGCATTGTGAGCTTGTAGATCTGCTATTTTCAAAAGATGTGTATACATTATGAACTTGTGAAATGGGATATTCTGCACAATGAGTACTTTTACTTTTGGTTCTTTAAGTGTATTTTGATGCCAATACTTTTGTACTTTTACTCAAGTAAATTTTGATTACCGGACTTTTACTTGTAACAGAGCATTTCTACACTACAGTATTGATACTTTTACTTAAGTAAAAGATGCGAGTACTTTTTCCACCAATGAATGCAGATTGGATCTATTCTCGGAGGCCAGTCTGGAGTCCAGTGGAACTCCAAAGCTTTGCCAGGCTGGGTTGCCTAGCCAGGGTTGTGCGCGTCGTCGGTTGCAGCGGCGATCAGAACGCGAGGAAGCTGGACTGGAATAGCAATGCTACGATGCATGCATTGCATGTTTAAGGCCGATATTGCCGATATCGGTATTATGACCTATTCATTGTTCATCCCTACTTTCATCTTATTTCCCCAAATATCTAAAATAGCCGTTCTACAAGCTCAAAACTTGTCTATAGTTTTTTTGACTGGCTTTTCCCAAAATTTTTGCTGCCACTTAATGCCTTACACACCATCAGCTTAGTGTGTTTTATTCTCATATATTCTAGAGGTGCATTTGACAGTTATACACCCATTACCCTCGTGGTGATCTGGTACAGGCTTCTCCATTATTAGGTATTTACTCTTAACGGCAACTCTTTACTGCCATCTAATGAATCTCTATTTTCAGCAGGTGTGCTTTGCAACCAGGTAAAGCACAGTCATATTTTTGTGTGCAACATTGACCCATGATTTATGACTTTTATTTTCTAATGTTTTTAATATTGTGATTTAGTGCATGGGGACCGACTGCCAAAATGACTAGGCCCTTGGCTTGCGGTTTTGTTGGGTCATAAAGGATATTGTTGCCGAGAAACGGCTGTTTAGCTCCCGCCTGTGTTATTTATTGGGACGATTACAATCCTGAGGTGCCTTACCCTTTTCATGGAATAATAAAGTCATGGTCAAAGTGCTTTACTGGGTATATATCTGAACTGAGCTTAGAGGGTGAGCACTCGGGGTCTTGGGTCGTATTTTGTTGTTTCAGTTTGGTTTTGTTATTTTGTTATGTTTGGTTGTTTATGTCCGTCTCTGAACCTGGCCTGAAGCCCTGCAGTGTTTTTGTTTAGCTCTGTGTCCAGCCGACTGCCTAGAAAGGCTCTCGTGAACTGAGATGGTTTTTTTGTACTCCAGCCCATGGTTTTCAAACTTATTTTGCCCACAAGGCACCAGTGGGAAAGTGAAAATCTCGATTTCAGCCAGACAACTCTTGGATTGAAGTAAACATATTAATTGAGCACAGGGGCGCTGGAATGGAAAATGACATGGGGGGACACATCGGGGGACATGTTTTTTTCGGGTGGTTTTGTAATTTTTTTGTTTTTTTTTGTTACTTTATTTCGGTTCATTCGGTTAATTTGGTACAAAAAATGTACTCATGAAGTGTAGATGTCAGAGGGTACCCACGGTGGGGAGACCCAGCCTGGGTGGGGAGGAGACCCAGCCTAGGTCCCCCCACCTCGAGGTGGTCGCGAGGTGCGGGGGACTGGACAGATTATTATTTAATTATTTTTGTTGACTGGACTGGACTGAATCATGGGGGGACACAGTGTCTTTTTAAACAGGCATCGGCGCCACTGATTGAGCATATATATCGTTGCTGTCGGGCGGAAACCTCTTATCTCCATATTTTAACGTTTTGTGCGTTTCCGTATATTAACGCCCTACTTGATCATTGTCACACAAAAGCATCAAAAGTAGCAGATTTGCACGTTTTGAGCTTGTAGATCTGCTACTTTTGCTATTTTAGAATTTGAATCCTGACAATTAACAGTTTTGGACATATGTGGTTTCCACCCGGCAGACAATATTTATTGAGGCTATATAAAAGCATTAGTAGATGAAAATATTTACAACAAATACATGATCTGCCTGGGAATTAAATGGCTACCGATACCGTAAATCCAGTTGCTATTCATAGCAAATTCATAACCTCTGCAGCTTGCGCCTGGATTGGTTATTTCCGCTGCATAGCCTTTTGGACACGTATCACATAGCCTAGAGGGACGGTAGGTCTGAGATTATTAATTTACAAAAAGTTGTCATTGACCGATTTGAAAATACTGTTCTTGGTGTAAAATGACACTGATCTGCCAAGTAGTTTGCAAGATAACTGTGGACAGACAGACACGTAACCCACCCACCCATATAGCTCTGGCCTGTAGCGTTAGCAGGAGTTCTCCTTAACGCTATGTGACTGTTCGCGGTCTTCAGGCATTTGTTTCATATCACCGGCCTCTCGACTTTAGTAAAGATAAAGAATACACTTGACCAGATCTGTAGCCCTGTGGAATGTTTTATTTTCTGTCAAAAAAGTGTATTTTACACAGAAGGTGGGAGGCTGAGAGTCTTTCCGCCAAGGAGAGTAGGCTTTCAACACATTAAAACCGTCTTTGTTTTGGTGAGTAGCAAAAGTGTATTCTTTATTTTTACTAAAGTCGAAAGGCTGCACCACCGGCGGTATGCGGGCAATGCCCGAATAGTCACATAGTGTTAATGAGAACTCCTTCTAACGCTATGGACCAGAGCTAACCCATACACGCACACACTCTCTCACACACACAAACACACACACACACACGCACGCACGCACGCACACACACACCCGGACCCGCACACGCACACGCGCGCGCGCGCGTGCGCACAAACACAAACACAAACACAAACACAAACACACACACACACACACACACACACACACACACACACACACACACACACACATACACATACACATACACATACACACACACACAGGCAATTGCAAGATTCTCTGCACTCCTGGCAGAGATAATAATCAACTATGTTATCACACACAAAGAGAAAGAGATAAATAGAGAGAGAGCGAGATCGACAGAAGGAGAAAGTACAGAGGATTCTCTCTGTATGTACTCCACTCAGGGGGTCTATCATTTTCTTGCTGTCGACCCTCGTATAGCGTTGATGTAAAATGTTGTAGTGCCACTGAGGTGTGAAGAGCCCCATAATTCCATTTCAGACGTGATTTGAACCTCCGTTCCTGGAGAGAGTATCTCCCAAGCTTGTTCCTCCAGACACTGACATGACAAAGAGCAGTGTTCCACCCAGTGGTTTGTGACATTTTTCTCGGCCCCTTTGGCTTCCAGAGAGGACATCCCCCCGTGCGGAATGCACAACACCTTGGCCTGTTCTCTCTAATCTTTCAAGCTTTGTTTCGGGGTGAAACAACAGATGTATTTTATATCGGTGGGTCCCAAACAATGGGTTGGTTGACATTTTTGGGTCGTGGACCCATTTGTATGGGTTGCTAGTATTTATTTTATTATTTCAAAAAAGAAAAAATATTCACAAAAACTAAATTTCCATAAATGTAAAAGACTTTTAAGAAATTGTGAAAATAGCTGATCTACAAGCTGACAAAGTGTCACATTGTGACGCCCTTGTAGATATGCTATTTTCACTACGTTTGAAATAGGGCTCAACTTATTAATTCATACTTTATATTTTGTACGTCTGGGTCCTGGGAAGACAAATGTTTCTTTTGGGTTTGAGCTAAAACGTTGGGGAACCACCGGTTTATGATGTCACAGACCAGATCAGCCAGAGAATCCCTCACAACGTTTGACATGAAATGGACAAAAGAAATAGACATTATTTCCCCAGCGGTGGTTTCGGAACATGTCAAGGACCCCCAAATTGATATGGCGGCGGACTCCCATCTGAAGATATGCTGTGCCAGGGACACCCATAAGAGAAGATTTGTGTAGAAAAATGCAACATTTTCTAAACACTTTCAAGATAATTTAAATAGCAGATGTACAAGCTCGCAGCGTGGCACAAAGTGACACGCTGTGAGCTTGAATATCTGCTATTTTTGAATAGCCAACATATAAAATATAGATGTGGTTACAATTATGGCTAAGGCACTGGCAAAAATAGGGCTGCTGATCTCTTTGTCGAAAAAAGCTTATCAAAACTCACGATGCATCTCTTTTTGAGCTTGTAGATCGTCTATTTCGCGGAATCTTCTCCGCCTATTTTGACATGCCCGGAACACAGGGACGCTAGGTCTCATGTGGTTAAGAAGGGATTTAAAAAGGAGACAGTGATTTATAAAAGGCTGAGCTCCTCGGTGCAGGTCGTTCCGGAGTCGAGGAGCCCTGACAGCGGAGACACGGTCACCCTTTGTGTTCAGCGTCGACTCGGCAAAACCACCAGCCCCCACCATGCAGACAGACAACCTTACGATAAGCTCATGCTGAGCTGGCACTGACACCCCTCTCTCTCTCTCTCTCTCTCTCTCTCTCTCTCTCTCTCTCTCTCTCTCTCTCTCTCCACAGCCAAGGCCATGGATCACAAGGCAGAGAGAGAGAGAGAGAGAGAGAGAGAGAGAGAGAGAGAGAGAGAGAGAGAGAGAGAGAGAGAGAACATTGAATTCCGGCGGAGCAGATTATGATGGAGATGGAAGGATGGCGGTAAATTACAGGCAATTTGTGTCACGAGTCGGAGGGCCTTAAATCACCAGAATCATTGTCGAGGAGGAGGAGGAGGAGGAGGAGGAGAGATAGCATCACACACAGTCAATGCAGCTGAACAGAGGAGAGAAGAAAGGAGCTGGGAGTGAGAGATGAACTGATGGATGGAGTATACAGAGCAGTGGGGGGATGTAAATTGAGTATATTTTATTGCTGTCAGGCAGAAACCTCTTATCTCCATATTTAAACTTTTGTTTGTGTTCTTTCATAAATTAATGCTTGATCATATTAAAGCGTCGCACAAAAGCATCAAAAATAGCAGATCTACAAGCTCAAAACGTGGTGCAAAGCGACGCGTTTTGATCTTGTCCATCGGCAATTTTTTTATTTGAATCCCGAGAAGTAACAGCTTTGGACATAATGAGGTTTCCACCCGACAGAGACGATATTTACTCAAGTACTGTACTTTTTTAGGTACTTTTACTTTACTTGAGTATGTCTGTTTTCAGATTATTTGCACTTTGTATGCCACTCCACATCTCAGAGGCAAACATTGGAACCGAGGCAGAGAGAGGTTTTGGGGGCGGGGCTCGCGAAAGTGTAGGAGGGTAATTTTTCTCTCACCGTTGGCAGGTGAACGCACGGCTCATTAAGAAGTAGATGAATGTATGAGACGCTTGGTCGTAACGACTGGGTAATGACCTTGGAGCGTGGAGTTTAAGAAGGGGTCGCGTCATCCTCTCATCTGCATGGCGTATACAGCAGCATATACGCTACGCTACGCTACGCTACGCTATACGCTAGCTGTCAACATGATTCACTGCCGTTCTGTCAAGGACATGAGTGAGGAGCACAGTGATTCTAAAAAATAATATTTCACAGACCCCCAGTTTGATATGCATTAGGCCAGTGCTTCTCAAACCTTTTCCATGAATTACTCTATATTTGGCCACAGACCCCAGTCTGAAAATGTGTTGTGCCAGGCAACCCCCCATTCAAGATTTGTGTTGTCATTTTCATTTTGTATTTTTAAATATTCAATCATTTTAAATCTTTTTCAATCATTTTCAATATTTGTTAAAAAATAGCAGATCTACATGCATACAACTGGTCACATCAACTGGTCACAACGCTTTCTGAGCTTGTAGATAGGATATTTAGGATATAGATATTTTAAATAGCCAATAGGGTTAAAGTGGTTGAACTGTTTTTAATGCTATTAAAATAATTGCGGGGGACCCCCTGAAACCCCTCAAGGATCCCCTGGGGTCCCCTGACCCCACTTTGAGAACCAATGCAATAGGCCACGGACTCCACATTTGATATTTTTTTCCATCTCTGGGAACCCAATCTATGCAGTACAATTCTCAGTGTTAATTTAACTCTGAGTTGTGTGCAAATGGAACCAAATGGACCCGTAAGGGTCCATTTGGTTCACGCTGTCAACGTGATTCACTGCCGTTCTTTCAAGGAGTGAGAAAAATGGCGCACAATATGATAGATACCCTCTTACTACGTTCAGCTAATAGTCCTCATATATGCAATAATACATGTAGAATGTATTATGTAGAATGTATATGTATTTACATGTACTCCTGTGTAATATGGATTTATTATACCTCTCTCCTGTTCTTCTCTCCAAGGTCTTGAAGGTTTTTATTTTGCTAGATTGCCTCTTCAAAAGAGGTTCTGTCTCTCTGTCTGTCTACAGTACCTTGTGTGTGTGTGTGTGTGTGTGTGTGTGTGTGTGTGTGTGTGTGTGTGTGTGTGTGTGTGTGTGTGTGTGTGTGTGTGTGTGTGTGTGTGTGTGTGTGTGTGTGTGTGTGTGTGTGTGTGTGTTTGTTTACAATTGTACACTTTTATTCTTTATCTTTGGTAGCCTAGGGTACATGCACAAGATGGTTGTGAGGGCCCTTCAAATGGCCGGCCTCTGCAAAAGGAGGGCCAAAGAGGTACTTCTCAACAGCCTCTCTATTTGGAGGAGTCGTTGTTTCCTTTATCCATGATTGATGTCTGCTCTGTCTGATAAGAATGTCAACTGTATTATATGTGACAATGTCCCGCCGTCTAGGCACTTTGTAACTGGCTGTTTTCCTATTGTCTGACTGCATTGGCAGTCTTTATGTCCTTTGTACGAGGCATTCTTGTACTTCTGTTTGTGTTTTCAAACGTGTCTGTCTGTCTGTCTGGTTGTCTGTCTGTCTGGTTGTCTGTCTGTCTGTCTGTCTGTCTGTCTGTCTGTCTGTCTGTCTGTCTGTCTGTCTGTCTGTCTGTCTGTCTGTCTGTCTGTCTGTCTGTCTGTCTGTCTGTCTGTCTGTCTGTCTGTCTGTCTCTGTCTGTCTGTGTGTGTGTGGGGGTGTGTTGGTTTGTCTGTCTCTTTCGCTGCCTCTCTGTCTCTCTCGCTCCCTCACTCTGTGTCTCTCTCGCTCCCTCACTCTGTCTCTCTCTCTCTCTCTCTCTCTCTCTCTCTCTCTCTCTCTCTCTCTCTCTCTCTCTCTACCTCTACCTCTCACACTCTCTCTCTCTCTCTCTCTCTCTCAACATCTCTCTGTTTCTCTGTCTCTATCGCTCTGTCCAGCATACGAACAACGATCCATTTCCTCTCCACGTAATATATTCCATTCAACCTCAAGGATTTCTATTTTATTCTTTTCTCCGTTCCACTGTCCATTTCATAACGCGGTACATCAAATCACTCTGGCCTTGGTGCTTTTCATATTCTGCCCCGCTAGTCACTTTCCCCAGTGTGGTGATGGACATGTCCCCAAATGGATATAGGCCCGGGGGGGGAAAATAGTAAAAACAGGATGGATGGCGAATGCGAATGGAAATGCTTCCGTTCTGGCAGTCATAACGACGAGGACTGGCCAACAAAAACTGCTGAGTTCAGAGAGGGAAAGTGGGCACTCACCGCCGCTCGAAACGCCATCCATTCTGCACCGTCCACTATATGCATTAGAGGTGTCATAACCTGAGCCACTACCCCGATGCGGGACACTAAATTGTATATCGTTGCTGTCGGGCAGAAACCTCTCCATATTTTTTTGTTTATTTGTAAATTAACGCCCTATTTGATCATACTACAGCGTCACACAAAAGTTATCAAAAGTTGCAGATCTGTAAGCTCGAAATGTGTCGCGAAGCGGCACGTTTTGAATCCTGAAAAGTAACAGTTTTGGATTCAAAACGTGCCGCTTCGTGAGGTTTCCACCCGACTGAGACAAAATTGTGTGTTTGTGTAACCGTATCGAGAGATGGCATCGTGCTGCTCAGCGAACCCAAGGGTCCGTTTCAACTATATTGTCTCTGTCCGGTGGAAAACTTGTATATCCAAAACCGTTACTTTACAGGAGCTATGGAAAAATAAACTGAGTTCCGATGGATTCAATGAAGTCATTACTAAGTCACCTTCTCTCTTGAAAAGTTAATATCAAATGCTAGCTTGAATCAATATTAAATACATATTTATGAAAGCCACACACAGACTTACTCAACCACTTTCATATAGGCGATGCAATGCAAATTTTGTACAACACTGCCATAATGTACTGTAAACTAGGGCATTCATTTATGGAAAAAAAAGATACAAGATTTATGGTGTCTCCAGCGACAATAGTGTGTGTGTGTGTGTGTGTGTGTGTGTGTGTGCGTGTGTGCGTGTGTGCGTGTGTGCGTGTGTGCGTGCGTGCGTGCGTGCGTGCGTGCGTGCGTGCGTGTGTGTGAGTGACAAGCCATACAGCACATAATGAGAGGGGCTTTCTGTTGGATTCAAATACGTGCATAAATAAATATAGAAAAATATAGAAATATTAGCATAGCGGCATAAATCCATTCGGCTGATAGTTCTCTCTGCCATGCTGTGATTATCTTCAGCCCATTATAGCAAATGGAACTGAATAATTGAAAATATATGACATGTATTCATGACAAACAAATTGAAATTGTTAACAGTATGAGCCTAATTCTGGTTCCTAATCGTCTCTCTTGAAGTCCGCATGGAAGTACTGTGTGTGTGTGTGTGTGTGTGTGTGTGTGTGTGTGTGTGTGTGTGTGTGTGTGTGTGTGTGTGTGTGTGTGTGTGTGTGTGTGTGTGTGTGTGTGTGTGTGTGTGTGTGTGCGTGCGTGTAGCCTACTTGCAGTGGTGGAAGACATTTTTTTTGAGGGGGGGGGGGATCTCAGCGAGCAAGGGAAGAAAAGGGGGGGGATCTCAGCGAGCAAGGGAAGAAAAGGAATTACTGTAGGAAATGAAGAGATTCGTCGGCCATCGCTGATGTCTCGTCGTCAGACTGTAGATAAGGAAAAGCCATTTGTTGGAAGTGTCTACGCAGCACTTTCACCCGTTAACCTATTAACACATCAGGTCAGGTAGGTGGGTGGCTGTGGAGACGGGGGATGGTGGCTCTGACTGTAATACAGGCATTAGGAGAAGTACGGCCGATTTATACTTTGTCGTATGACGGTGTCACCCCGCAAAAATAGCCGATATACAAGCTCACAAGGTGTCACATTCGCGAAACCTTGTGAGCTTGTATATCGGCTAGTTACAGTACACGACACTGTCATACGACAGAGCATAAATTAGGCATCACAGAGAGAACATTGTCATCGGCACAGAGCGGAAAATGGACGACCGCACGTTGTGCACCTCTGTTGATGATGATAAAAACTGAAGCAAAGCGATTATGTTAGTGATAAGAGGTTAGTGTAATTATTCTCTACAGATGGAAGTTCAAAGGGGGGATGGTACATCTTTTGGAATTCATTAACGTTTGGTTCAAAGGCAAACAGCTTTTTCAAAAGTGACTTTTGGGTGGTTTAGAAGGAGACCCAGTGTTATTTTCCAGGGTCTGGGTGGATAAGGCAGAGTTTCATGGTTCATTTCTTTGATCTGTGTCATGTTTGCTCTCTGTCAGCAGAGAGGTCTTACAGCCTGCAGCACACTTCCCCAATGAAGTTTAACTTTTTCTGCTTCGGTAGGTGAACAAAATGACCTCATTGCAGAGCAAACAAACAAACACATGTGCCTTCGAATGCTATCAATGCACTGAATGGGACATTATCACGTTTTATCAGACCACTGAATGGGCAAAGTAGGCGACATACTGACCTACCCGGAGGCAGAGCAGTCCCCACAACATGATTTATGATTCTGTGTACATAACGATTCGGTACATAACTCGGATGGCGCTGAGTAGGTTATAAATAGGTTATATAAGTCATCTCCGTCGGTAGGACAGTTTCTCCTGATTACGCCCAATGAATGGTCTGATAAATCCTGGGTAGGTCAGTGTGTCGCCTACTTTTCCCATTCAATGGTCTGATTCAACGTGATAATGTCCCATTCAATGCTATTCAATAGCATCCGAATCAGGTGTTTCAGCAGGTCTTCCGCCTCCAGGATTTTTGAACTAGCCGAACACCATGCACCGCTATAGGCGGGATTGGTCAGACACACAATGTGACAGTGGTGGAAAAAGTGCTCAAAGGTTTTACTTAAGTAAAAGTATCGATACTGCAATTTAGAAGTACTTTGTTACAAGTAAAAGTCTGGAATTAAAAATGTACTTGAGTAAAAGTTAAAAAGTATTGGTATCAAAATGTACTTAAAGTACCAAAAGTAAAAGTACTAAAATGTTTGAAAATAGCAGATCGGCTATTTTCAAATAGCCTAGGTATAAAATAGGGATAAAGTGGTTAATGTATGTTCTATGATGTAATAATTTATATCTGCAAAATAACTAGTAACTAAAGTTTTCAAATAATTGTAGTGGAGTAAAAGTGCAATATTTGCCTCCGAGATGTAGTGGAATAGAAGTAAAAGTATAGACAATTGGAAATACTCCAGTAAAGTAAAAGTACCTCAAAATTGTACTTAAAGGGATACTTCACTTTCGGGCCGGGGACACATTTAAAAAAAATATTAAAAATAAATGAAAAAAGTTATGGAAAATTCATGGCCCCCTCACACATTAGTAGGACACTGCGTGTCGTGAGGGGGCCATGAATTGTCCATAACTTTTTTCATTTATTTTTAATATTTTTTTTAAATGTGTCCCCGGCCCGAAAGTGAAGTATCCCTTTAAGTACAGTACTTGAGTAAATGTACTTAGTTACTTTACACCACTGCAATGTGATTTATATTGTTTTATTCCTGCAATCTACCACAACGTACCATGGACAGTTTGGAAGAACGGTTTTCTGAGGAGGTTATGGTGTATAAATATCTCTCTGAGCGACCACAAACACAGCCAGAAGGCAATTATTTAATTGAAACACTTTCAGCTCATCTTCATATAATTGGTTCTCACTGTGCTCATTATAAGGCGGCACAATACCTGTCTGCAAAGTAAATGCGACAACAGTCTTTTTACCGGGTGCACGGTTCAAACAATGTTTAATTTCAATGTTATTGCAGATTTACAAGCTCACGTGTAAATCTGCGTCAATATGCTTTGTGAGCTATTTGTGAGCTATTTGCGAAAGTATAGAATACTTAGAATAGGGCGTAAGCGGTTAAACTTTTTGTTTTGTTTGGCATTAGTACATAGAAATAGACATTACAGAGTGGTGAGTGATAGCACGTTGTTATAGAGGCTGTTCTGCATGGATATGTAGTAGCCTTGAGATTTGGACTTTCACTTTGATGTGCCTTAAGCACAAAATGTTTGTAAAGCCCTGTCCTCCTAACTCACCCTGCAGCAGCTCAAGCACAGCACCAGAGGGTTTTCATGGCCTGTTGATCTCGAAGTTTGTCCGCCTCAAACTTTTCTCGCGGTATAGTCCCACAACACAACTCCAGGGCTCTGATGATATCTAACACAGTGAGGTTCATGATTAAATGTAAGATTTAGCTGTTGTTTGGCTGTGCCCTCTAAAATCTATTCGTCTTGGGTGGATGACTCTTTGAAATATTGACATGGAACTATTATTTCTGCTTTTATGGTTAGGCTACTTGTTGCTGGTGTACATTTTCAAGGAGGTCATTAGCAGTGGTGGAAAGTACATTTACTTAAGTAATCTACTTAAGCACTCAAATGTTGAGGTATTTGTTCTTTACTTGAGTATTTCCAAATTCCAATACTTTTACTTCTACTCCACTACATATCGGATCCAGATATTGTACTTTTACTCCACTACATTTAATTACAAATTGTTGTTACTAGTTACTTTGTAGATTTTGTTAATATGCATTAAAGGGATAGTTCACCCCCAAAATGCCTTTTTTTCTATCGATTAGTCACCCCATGGAGACTTGAATTCATGGATATTTGTTTGTTTTTGTCGCATTCCTAAGCCAATAATTTGATGACCAGCAGCGGTTCCGGTAGGAGACACAAAAAGTCTCCTTTGTGTCTCCTACCGGGACCATTGCCTACCGGTCCGCTGGTCATCAAATTATTGGCTTAGGAATGCGACAAAAACAAAACAATGATCCATGAATTCAAGTCTCCATGGGGTGACTAATTGATAGAAAAAAATGTTTTTTTGGGGGTGAACTATCTCTTTAACCACTTCAGCCCTATATACATTTCGGCCATTTGAAAATAGCAGATCTACAAGCTCACAATGCGTCGCGATGCAACGCATTGTGAGCTTGTAGATCTGCTATTTTCAAAAGATTTTATACATTTTATAAATTGAAATGGGACATTCTGCAAAATGACTACTTTTACTTTTGGTTACTACATTTTGATGCCAATACTTACAACTTTTTTTAATTCCGAACTTTTGCTGGTAACAGAGTAATTCTACATTGCAGTATTGATACTTTTACTTAAGTAAAACATTTTAGTACTTTTTCCACCACTGATCGTTTGTGTGTTTGCTCGAGGTTGCAAACATAAAATCAGCCTCCCCGTCGGTGCATCAACTACATTCCATGACATTCTCTGACAAGCCATTTGCAAGACCATTTTGCCACTCTGTCTTTCCCCCGCCTCTCTCCTCCTCTCACCATTCATCTTTTGCTAATTGCCGGTCCCTGTCCCCAGGGGTGATCAAAAAGGCGCAATTAAAAGGAGAGCGTTTCTTCTTAAAACACTTGATCCAGTTATTGCAGTTAATGGAGGCCGTGGCTCGCAAGGATGCCGCTCGGGAATTCGGAATTTGCATGGTTTCCCCTCATCGCCGGTGTGTGAATGGGTGAGTGTAATGCACATTGTAAAGTGCTTTGGATAAAGCCGCTACAGTATATAAATGCACCATTGACCATTTATCGCTCGCCAGAAAATTGTTTTAAAGTTTTTTGGAAAAGTTTCTAAGAGGAAATCAGCGTTCAGCGGGGTTGGACATGTTCCCCCTGAGGAGAAAAGTGTCCGTTTGCGTTGGCGTGAGGAAGCGCATCAGCTGGAACGATGATTCAGCTGAGACTCTTATGCAATGTGTTTCTTATGCTTCAACATCCAGCCCCAAATATGAATTTGTCAAATTTGTCAGACCATGATGCCCCATAAGTAGTCTTTACTCGGCTGTGTACTTTACTCGGGATGGCTCACTCTGCAACTGCATAGATATGAACCGATATGCATCAGCGAGGAAGGCATATCATTAGGAGAGGAGAGGGGGCAAGTCAGACCTGACATCAGTGGTGGAAAAAATACTATTTTTTTTTACTTAAAGTATCAATACTGCAACTTAGGAATACTGTGTTACAAGTAAAAGTCCGGAATTCAACATGTACTTGAGTGAAAGTACAAAAGTATTGGTATAGAAAGTACCAAAAGTAGAAAGTACTCATTGTGCAGAATGTCCCAAGTAAAAAGTACTCATTGTGCAGAATGTCCCAAGTAGAAAGTACTCATTGTGCAGAATGTCCCAAGTTTTCAAATGTATGAATTGTGGGAAAATAGCCGATCTATAAGCTCACAATGCGTCGCGATCCGCCGAAATGTATATAGTGCATGGGTAATGTATGATTTGTCATAATAATCTAACTCTAAGTAACTAGTAACTAAAGTTTTCAAATAATTGTAGTGGAGTAAAAGTACAATATTTGCCTCTGAGATGTACAGTAGTGTAGAAGTAGAAGTAAAAGTACTGAAGTTTGGAAATACTCTTTGAGTCTCCTACCGAGACATTAGCATCTTTCCGCCAGTCATCAAATTATTGGCTTAGGAATGCGACAAAAAACTAAAGAAATCTCCATGAATTCAAGGCTTCATGCAGTGTGTGATGGATAGAAAATAAGTACATTTTTTGGGGGTGAACTACTCCTTTAAGTAAATAATTGGAGTACATATCCCACCACTGCATGGGGGTGCATTCGGCTCGCAGGCAAAGCATAGAGAATCAATTACAGCCCCGCCGGCGGGGTGGCTCCCTGGCCATCAGTGTGACAGAGTGGGAGGAACATGAACGGAGCCTTTAGCAATCAGCGGCGTGTCGGCGGGGGGGGGGGGGGGAATCAGCCTGGTATTGATGCTGAAGAGTATTGCCAGCAGTTCTAACGTGTTTACGATCTTTAATTAACCCATTAAGACCGGGAACGCATCTGTGTGTCATTTTTAGATTTATTTGGCTATATTCAAAATTAGCAGATCTACAAGCTCATAGCGCGGCACCGAGTGCCGCGCTATGAGCTTGTAGATCTGCTTTTTTTTTAAAGTGTGAAAATGTGTGGCAAAATCTTGGATTATATATTTTTTTAAGCGAACATTTGTCAAATATTTAGTTCCAGGAACCCCCAGAAGCAAAGATTTGAGTTGAGTTACAAATTGAGTACAAAAAAACTAATATTTGCACAACTTTTCATGATTTTTCTAAAATAGCAGATTTACAAGCTCATGTGCCGCACTATGAGCTTGTATATATGCTATTTTTGAATAGCCCAACGAAATCTAAAAACACAGATGCGTACCGGTCTTAAAGAGTTAAGTTCTGTCCGCACAGGGACAAAGTCAGTGTCAAGCGTTCAATTAAGTGTGTGTGTGTGTGTGTGTGTGTGTGTGTGTGTCTGTGAGTGTCAAGAGGATAGAATCCGGCTTGTAATTTGAGGCTATATAGGAAGTGTGACAGTTATGAATGGCCTGTAGTCTCGCTGTTTCTACCGCTGCTGGTTCTACCGGGTGAAGACCCGCCCTCGCTGCGGTCTCAGCCAATAGCGTTAATTTCCGCTTGCAATTCGGACCGGATATCAACCGGATATAGAAAGAAATAGCTGCAAAATATGCTTTATTTACGGTCTGTAGGAACCAATGGCGTGACACTGTCCATTTCTTTTTTTTTACGGTCTATGGTGTGTGTGTGTGTGTGTGTGTGTGTGTGTGTGTGTGTGTGTGTGTGTGTGTGTGTGTGTGTGTGTGTGTGTGTGTGTGTGTGTGTGTGTGCACGTGCGTGACCTGTCTGTCTGTCCACAGTTATCTTGCAGATCAGTGTGTGTGTGTGTGTGCTCGGGGAGAGAGACTGAGACATTACATTATCTTTTGATACTAATAACCATGTTTAACCACTTTAACCAAGTCCTATACACTTTGTTGTACAACAAATTGTGAAAATAGCAGATCTACACGCTCACAATCACAACGCCCTATGAGCTTGTAGATCTGAGATTTTAGCTATTTTTGAGGGGGGCGGGGGTTAGAGACTACACTTTTGGTCTCACTCAAGGACTGCATTTCCCAGCATCCACTTTGGTCTTACAAGAGCAAGTGTTATGATCTATGGGACCAGTTTACAAGGCCAATTGACTGTGACCCTGGAGAAAATAGCTGCAGTAAATCTATAAGCACAAGAGTTACACTCTCTGCTTCTACATATGGGAGCAGATAGACGCACAAGGCTGTCATATTGACTTTGTCATAAACACCCAACAAACACACGTAGCAAATGAGTTTGCCTCTATATATCATATGTACTGCATCATATCGCCACCATCATCTCCGTAACTCTTTCACTGCCAGACTTATTTCTGGCTGCATGCACCCACTTCCAGCGATTTTTGGATTTTCTTACCTTTTGAAGTAGTCACAGAATATTTATCTCCAGTATGATCAATCCCCTGATAGTTGGTAATTCACTGTGCTTCCGTGGAAAAATTATAAATGTCATCGCGACCCCCCGTCTGCTTGTTATAGACCGTTGAAAATAGGACAACTCGTCCAAAATACATACTGTAGTAAAACACAGGAGAAGAGATACAGATGATTTCCCAAAGACGTTAAACAGGAAGTCAATGGAGCAGTGCATCTTGGGATCACGTGATCTCCTGGATCTGTCTGCATCTGGGGATGAAATTGTCACTCATGTGTTAGAGAAAAGCGCCA
>NW_027660596.1:265000-270000 GCF_963280865.1 Gymnoscopelus braueri | reverse complement strand
TTTGAAATCCGAACGTTTATGTAGGGTGCGTTCGAAAATACAGCACTGAGCGCACTGGCCAATACAAACTAATAGGCGAGTGTGCTCCGGTGCGTAATTTTCGAACGCGCCCATAGATGTACGGGCTGTAAATGGAGAAAGTGCAAAAAACAGGTTGAAGTTTCGTCATGACTGTCATAATATGACCATCAAGTAATGCTGCTATAAATCTAGTAGCAGCAAGCGAACTATAGTAACTTGTAAACAACCCGGTGACAAACCTATATTATTATTATTCACAATAATAATATTCACATTATTGTCTGAGCGTAAAGCTCTCATTCTATCAGCTGTCCACGTCGCTGACAAATGCGTCTCATCTCCTCCTCCCTCAGTGCAACAAGTGAACACAATGCTATGTTCCACAAATGTGCTCAATCCTGCGCAAAATATCTGATCTTCAAGCATAAAACAGTTGCTGCGTGACAAGCTGTATGCTTGTAGATCCTATCTTTTTCCACCGCTTTGCAGTGAAAGGGAAAGTGGAAAATGGGTCGCCACATTTTGCGAGAGAAATAAGTCAGGTCTATGAAAATGTTACTGCATGCGTCGTTGTGCCCTGAGAAAACAGTTAGGCATGAATGGGGTAATAGCCGAGGCTAATTTGCAACACCAGTCCCTGGTTAGACCTTTCTATATAAATATATACCTAATAAAAATGCATGAAGCTCTAATCTAAACAAGTATGAAAAGATATTTATATCTGCAAAGTAACTAGTAACTAAAGTTTTCAAATAATTGTAGTGAAGTAAAAGTACAAGATTTGCCTCTGAGCTGTAGTGGAGTAGAAAAGTATTACCATTATAATGTAATTATATATATAATTATAATATTAATAATAATAGTAGAAAGACGCGAAAAACAAGCCCAAAGTCGCTTATAATAAGCAGACATGGCAACATGGACTCGCTGCTGCGTAGGGAGTCTGCTCGTCTACGGGCCGCTCTGCGGGGGGTCTAGAGGTGTCAACTGCTCTTGCCTGGGGGAGAGCGGTCAATTTAGCCGAAATATAACGGTTGGGATGGTATATATGGTATATATTTCATATTTATAATACGTTTCAGAAGAAAAAAAAACGGAGATGATTTGAAACAAATATTTAGGAAAAGTCATGAAAGGGGAACTTTCTCAGAGCTTCATGAGAGAAGATAATCCACTTTAAATTCTCAAAATCGGTCATATTGATAGCTTAGTCATGCAAGTGTTAAGCGGGAAGCCATTGGACCAACAGACCTGATCCAGTGAAAACGGAGGTCAAACAGATGATACCATTTCACGCAAATAACTGAAAAATCCTGGGTTTAAGTGTTTTTCAAACTGCTCAAAATTGCGGACAATCTAAGGGCGGAGAGAGAGACATGGAAACGGAATAGATTGAAGAGAGAGAGACATGGAAACAATAGATTGAAGAGAGAGAAGGATGGAAGCAGAATGGATTGATTGGACGTGTCAACCTATTGCCATTAACAGGAATCGAACCCTCAACCTTCGGATTGACAGGCTGCAACATTACCTATAGTGCTATAGCTTTGTCCAGGCTGAGGTTGTCTGTTGAAGATAAAAGTGAACCAGTGAAAGCAGACGATCTACAAGCTCAGAAACACGTTGCTATCTGAAAAGTTTTGAGATTGTAGATCGGCTATTTTCAGAATGAAGTATGTCATACATTGCAAAAACATACCCTCTCAAATAAGTATTTCAGGTTATGTTTAACAATGCACATGTATTAATTGACACAATCATGTTGTGTGCAATGCAACTTTAATGAAGTCCGCATCAAGTGAGGCTTGAACTGGCAACCTGGTGAGGCACACGTTTAAGGGAGAAGCCATTGGACCAACGGACAAGAACCTGTGAAAAAGGAGATCACACAGATGATACAGTTTCACGCAAATAGCTGAACAATCCTGGGTTTAAGTGTTTTTCAAACTGCTCAAAATTGCGGACAATCTAAGGGCGGAGCTTACTGGTCAACGTGATACATGTGTTCCTCATGAGTCAAGGCACATGTGTAAGCAGGTTTAATGGCTGTCGGCCAAACGAGGCATGACTTTTGCCTGTTTAAAGTTTGCACTTTCAAAAAGTCGCTATAGCGCCCCCCTTTGACCAATTGGAGTAAGATTGGTTTCAGTAATATTTGGAATGACCCTCAACATTAACGCAAAGTTTCAAAGAAATGTGAGTCTGCATGTATGTGTTAGGGGCAGATGAATAATTGTCATAAAACTGCAATATTCATTGGCTCATTAAAGCTTAATTTTTTCACTTATGGAAAATCTTTGCTGCTTGTTTGTCGGCATAGGTCCAAAGTTCATGTGTAAAACGTTTCGTGCAGATTACTCAAAAATCCCAGGAGGAGGTTTTTCATATAATTCAAAATGGTGGGAGATCTAAAGGTCAGAGGTCAAAAGTCAGAGGGTGAAAGTTGTTCAGCATGAAGAGACGCATATGTGTATCCCAGTTTCATGGCTGTAGGTCAAACAGGGCATGAGTTGTACCTGTTCAAAGTTGGCATTTTGCTATAGCGCCACCTTTTGACGAAAGATTGTGAGATTTATTTCTTGATAGTTTTTCATGACCATCTACCATATGGCCAAGTTTCGTAAAAAGCGACAGCACGGTTCAGCCAGAACTGCGAAAAGTGGCAGAAACAGAATACAGGCAATATTAAAACAGGTCCAGAGCTGAGCTCTGGCCCCGTAAATATACTATAAAAAAAACGTTTTTTTAGCTCCTCTGCAGCAAACGAGTTTCCTTGTCATCTGGCATGTGTGCCCCCCCTACCTGATGCTCCCTCAGTGAATGATATGGTTCAACATTGTAATCTTAAATTAGAGTCAGTTCTCGACATAGTGGCCCCTATGAAAACTAAAAAGAAACTTAACTCTAGAGTAACACCCTGGATCAACGGGCACATGCGCTCACTCAAGAAAGAATGTCGTAGAGCTGAGCGAGTTTGGAGAAAAAACAAACTCACTATCCACCTAGAGATTTTTAAGAAGTCAACAGCGGCCTATAACAAAGCATTATTAATGACAACAAGCACAATGCCAGAGTCTTATTCTCTACCATTGAACGTCTTTTAAACCCTCCCCCCCCCCAGGCTTACAAGGAGTCGCTCCCTGCTTCTAAAGCTAAGTGTGATGAGTTTGCATCCTTTTTTGATAACAAAAGTTTTAGCATTCGAGCTGGTAGGTTATGAATTGCTGCTATGCTCAGGCACCTTAGTTTTTTATCTCAGGTACTTTGTAAATATGTAGATAACTTGTCTGGCCTTCTGTTGCTCTCTTGTTTTGATCTCCTTCCCACTTGCTCCCCACCCCTCTTCTTCTCCCCCCCCCCCCCCCCCTCTTCTTTCTATGGAAATTAACGTTGCGATGGGAACGATGTACAAAAACGAATTTCACCCACTTCTTTACCTTGTAAACCTGTGATGTGACAATAAAACTGATTCTGATTCTGATTCTGATTCTGAATGTTGCTTCTAGCACTGCAAATGCGGCTACTGGTGCATGGTGCAAAAGTGTAGAACACTCCAGGGGAAGCCTAATATCATTCTGGCAATTAATGAAGAGGAACTCCGCGAAACCATGTCACAGATGACATCATCATCCTGTTCACTGGATGCAATACCCACCCGAGGCAATACCCACAAGAGGTTTTAGACAGTGTGATTGGAGATATCCTAAAAATTGTAAACAGCATCTTTCATCAACTGGATGTGTTCCTACAGAACAATAAGGTTCATTACAAATTCCAATCTGGCTTCAGGAAAGGTCACAGCACAGAAACAGCACTTGTAAAAGTAATTAATGATCTTAGGGTGTCCGCTGATGACAAAAATGTATCCGTTCTCCTTCTCCTTGATTTAACGGCTGCTTTTGATACGATTGATCACACAATTCTAATACAACGACTGGAGTACTGGATTGGTTTGTCAAGCACAGCCTTGTCTTGGTTTTACTCCTAAGGCAGAAGCTATTTTGTCAGTCTCTGACTTTGATTCAGACAAACACGACATCTGTTCTGGTATTCCACATGGCTCAATTCTGGGTCCTTTATTGTTCTCCCTGTATATACTGCCGCTGGGAGAACTCATCGCCGATCACGGAGTGAACTTCCATTTCTATGCTGATGATACCCAGCTATATCTTTCAGTAGCTCCAGAATACCCCTGTGCTCTAGACCCATTGTTGACCTGTCTGTCCAGTATAAAATACTGGATGAGTGAGAACTTTCTTAAGCTAAATGAGGATAAAACGTTCTCATAATTGGTGCTAGTGAGCAGAGAGAATCAATAATAAGTAGACTTGGTAACCTGACTGTAGAAAGTAACACTACAGTAAAGAACCTGGGGGTTATTATCGATTCTGAATTGAATTTTAATACACACATTAATCATGTTACCAATATTGCTTTTTTTTTCATCTTAGAAATATTGCGCGAATTAGAGATTATCTGTCGTTGAAAGAAACAACTGACAGATTACAACTTGTTCAAAATGCGGCAGCCAGAGTTTTAACTAAAACTAGGATGAGAGAATATATTACTCCAGTTCTAGCTTCACTACACTGGCTCCCGGTTGATTTTAAAATTATTTCACTAGTTTATAAAGCTCTAACTGGTCTGGCCTTCCTACCTCTAAGACTGCCTAGAGAGATATGTTCCAAACCGGCCCCTCAGGTCTTCAAGTGCTGACCTGCTCGAGGTGCCTACAATGACATATAAAAAATACAGTGAGGCAGCATTCTGCTTCTACGGACCGACAGCGTGGAATAAACTCCCATTACAACTAAGACAGGCAGCCTTTGTCGATAGCTTTAAAGCACAGCTCAAGACCTACTTCTTCACTCTTGCTTTTAGCAGATTCTTTGGTTGATTTTTAAATCTCTGTGTTGTTACCCATGTCCTCACTCTATTGCCTGATTCACTGCCTTTTCCTATTGTTTTAATGTTGTTTT